>NW_018743516.1:524420-721233 GCF_001683475.1 Chenopodium quinoa | reverse complement strand
AGTCAAACAAAATTTGTAAACACCTAACCAACCTTATATGAATATAGGGCAAGTTAAGGGTCGATCCCTAGGGAATGCAATGATGAAAACTAGAGTCTAAGTCAAGCTACCTCGAAGATGGAGTTGATATTATGGTTGGCACTATGGTAAAATAAAGCAAGTCTAATCAAGTAAAACAAAGGTCTAAACACTAGGGATATGGGTTCCACATGCAAGTTCAATGATAATGCTAGTTTAGAGCTCAATCAATTAATTAAAGTATTGCAATGGACAAACAATAGTAGCAATCAAGAGAGTTCAAATGCTGTCTCCTATAGGCCAATCTAGGTGTCACTATGAAAGGCAAATCAAGAAGAATCACAAGCAAACCCAATCAATTAGAGCAACTTTCAATTCGATTGTTCATGTCATTAAGAGTTGCAATGCAATCTAGATTAATCTTATAGGTTGATCACTCCTAGTCTAATCAATCACATGCAAAACTATGTCAACCAATTTAATTGCAAGAAACCAATCAATCAAAGAGCATCAACTAGCAATTTCATTAATCAAACATGCTTCCCCCTTTCCCTAGCAACTAATCTACTCACTAATCATGGTGAAATTCAAGAACAAATAACTAGAAAGTGCTTTAATCTTCATTTCTATATCAAAATCTAAGAGAAATAAAAAATAATCAACAATATCAAATTCAAATCCAAAGAAGAACAAGTAACAAGCAAAAATCAAATAGCAAGTAAGTAAAAGATGAAAGAAGGAAGAGATTCTCACTAATATTGATGATTGAAAATGAAGGAATCCAAACTTGATTGATCAAATGTTGAGTTACAAATCCAAAACCAAGAACTTCTCTCTAACTTCTCTCTAGATTCTCTCTCTAAAACTAAGCTAATGAAAATTATCAAAAGTCCCCTTCAAAAAGGAAATACAATTCTATTTATAAGCAAAGAAGAAATTGGCAGCTCCCGCGCCCTCTCTCGATAGACCCCGCCCGCGGAAAAATGGGTACGGAACCCTCCGCGGGCTATCTGGGCAGACCCCGCGCCCCGGGCAACAGAGATCCTCGCCCGCGGCAGTGAAACCGCGCCCGCGGCTAATCCCCTGCTCCCAAAGCCTGATCAGGGGCCGCGGTCTCTCTGAATGGAGCGGCCTCTCCATTTTACCCGCGGGGAAAACCGCGGCAAGTTCCTGCCAAGTTTTGGCAATTTTGAGTAACATGGGCCCGCGCCCGCGGCAAGATGACCGCGCCCGCGGCCTGCTGGATTTGCCTTGGAAACCTCTCCGAGGCCTCTCCAAGCCCTCTCTAAGCCCTCTCTAGCCAAATGCTTCTTCCTTGCTTGATCATTAAAGTCCCAAATTGAATCCTTTGCCAAAGTGATTCTCACAATACCTACACAAGTACACAAAGAAAGGAAATAAAAGGGATAAAGAGACAAATAAAGGAAAACACGATAAAAACACGAGAATCATAAAGAAAAGAGGAAAAAGAGAAACTATAGGAAAATGGACCAAAAGAGAAGAAAGCATGAAAAGGGGAAGAAATAACCCTAAAAGACTACCCTATGAGTGTCATAAATGACACTCATCAAATTCCCCAAGCTAGACTTTTGCTCGTCCCGAGCAAAACAAAGGCTAAAAGGAATAAGAAGGGCTTATTCGAAGCAAAAAGAAAAAGAGGGGCGAGAATTTACACTTAGACTCACTGTCGTAGGAATCACGATTGTTTTTTAGCTACAACAAGCCATTTAAACCCCTAGATCGCTCTAGAGGACGAGTGATGCTCTCGTAAGGGTATCCTAAAAGTTTACCCATAACTCTCCACCAAACCCCCAAGAGGCAAACCAGAGAAGGAAAAGAAAGAGGAAAAAGGAAACAAAATCTTACGAAATGGACTTTACAAAGAGACTATAATTCAAATGAATAACAACCTTTCTAAAGAGAATTATGGTATGCGCGTTATAAAATACCTAAGGTTGATTGAAACATAAATATGCTAAGCATAGGAACTAGTTATCACATTCCACTTTCATCCCAAACGGTCTTACCGCGTTCCCCCTACTAATCTCATGTCTCCCTTAGTGAGCATCTCATAGATTCCGCGAAGGAACCGGAAAAGGATCAAATTTTTGGGCTACTCGACATCTTGATTTCGCATCCCCTTTCCTTAGTCTACCACCTATGATTCCCTCCACCGATGAAAGACTCAACTCCTAGGTCCAAAGGTCTTCCCCAAGGTTGTAACGTAAGGCAAGAAGGGTTAAGGTAGGCTTAAAATTTAAAATTTGGTGGTTATCCTAAATTGTGAAGCAAAGACCGGCCAAATCTCAACACCAAACTTAAGTAATCACCAAATAAAAACGTATTAACACCCCAAGCTTATTCAAAGCAACAATCTACAATCATTAGAACAAAAAGCGCAAGCGCTTTCCCCCCAAGCTAAAAGAAACATTGTCCACAATGCATAGAGAGGAGAAAGACACTTCAATTTTTTTTCTTTTTTTTTCTTTTTTTTTTGTTTTTGAATTTTCTCATTAATAAAATTGTTTGAATTTCCTTGAACTCCTTAAAAGCATTAGTCCTTGCCCTTTTTTACTAAGGACGGGTTTTACATAAGCATTTGCCATTATTTACCAAATATAAACAACTCAATTATGTGTACCAATTCGAACCAAACCCCAACTTCATAGACCACAATCACCAAACATTGACCCTTGCTTCACAAAAACCAAAAAGAAGGAGAACGAAACAAAAGGCTCAAGATATCTAATTATGCGGCTTGAAAAGAGGGAAAAGGGTTCAAAGGGGTAACAAGTAGGCAAATGTATCCCAAACCAAAAAGTGACTATCCTAGAAAGAGAAAATTACCTCCCCGAAAAACTTGCCTTTGTCCTCCCTAGGTAGTTCGGTCACGGTCTTAGGAATCATACGCTAAGATTCTAGATTAGGTTTGCGAAAATCAAGGATCCATGCCGCTCATGCAAGAGTATGATGAAAGCTTGAACAAATATAAATCTCACATGGTTGTAGCAAAGACTCACTAAGGTTGTCAAATCAAGGATAGGGAGCAACTACCAACATGCCACAAACGAGTAGAATCCGGTTTCATGATCCCCCTAGTTCTAGACAACTATCTTAGCATGCTTTATCCTAGAATCAACCAAACGTAATCTCAAACCGTGCATACCATTATTACCTGAGAAGACCATTATTCTAAAGCAAAAGGCCAGTGCATACAAGTCCAATTTTCAAAAAGAGAAAGAGTGAAAATAAAGCCTCAAAAAGTTATGCACACAAACAAGATTAAAAGAAAAGGAAAGAAAAGAAAAGAAAAGAATGGGAAACTTAGACAAGGACAAGAAAGGGAAAGAGGAAAAGAGCAAAGATGCAATCATAACACGTTTATCCCAATCGACTTACAAGCGGTCTAATGGCCACATCGCCAAAGACCCCAAACACACTAGGTGTTAAAATCATACATCCTCGAACCGTTCAACTTCTCCTAAATCTAATCTTAATCTAAGCAACCAAGAAAATGAAGAAGTGAAAATAAAAAGGTAAAATAAGAAAGGCCTCACCAAGCATCCGCTCTAAATTAAAGTACCCAAGGAGTAGGAATGTGCATCTCCAAAAGGTTCCGCAATCCAAAGCATAGGCTACGAGCAAGGTGAGTTAAAGAAAAAGGTTATATATACAAAATGAAATTGTTAGTAACTTCCAAACAAAAGCAACCAATAAAACACTTAGATACAAATTATATATAAAGACCTAGAGAAACCATCATCATTAAAATTTCTATATTTTTTTTTTGTCTCAAGAAACTCCCAAAAACATCAAGAAATGAACCAAAACAACAAGCAACAGACCAACGAGACCATTAGCAAAAATCCACCAAAAAGTCTTATCAAAGACTTCCCACCGAGCCCCAGGTGCTTCCCCAAACCAACATAAAACATCCTTTTTGGCCCTCCCCCTCACAAAATGAAGGCATCGACCGCGATGCCTATAATCATGCAAAATAGGGAAAGGGGAGAACAAAAAAGGAAACAAACTTGCATAAGGGGACTATTGGCCACTAGGGCCGGCACCATCATCACCCGTATCCCAACCTCCGGTGTAACCGGGAGGAAAACCATAGTGACCCTGGAATAGGTCAAGTTGGGATCGGGTTAATTGGTCATAGGGCTCAGGCTGAACAAGGGGCTCGGGGTGATGGGGGTGAACATAGTAATATGCGGGATCACCCCGATAATCACTCCCCCCCGAGACCCTATAATTATAAGGTGGGAAATCGCGCCTTGGCACATCGGGGTCCTCCACCCCGGGCCAATATGGGTACGTAGGGAGGTTGTCACCACCCCATGAAGGTACCGGCCCTTGTTGGGGCGGCACATAAGGGTAGTTGACCGGAGGTGTGACCTCCCCCCTACGCACACTAGCGTCATACAATGCGCTAGTTTGATAAGACAAAGTTTGGTGGTCCGAGTACATACCTTGCATGCTCAATTGCATGCGCTCCATTTGGTCTCTCATGGCCTCCATCTCTCGGAGATAAGCATCCCCTTGGAAACCCTGTTGTTGTTGTTGTCGTCTTCTTTCTCTTCTTCTTCCTTGAGCATCATCATGAAAATGCTCATGTTGTTGTTGTAGTGGCGGTTGTTGTTGCTCTTCATCATATTCATCACCTCCTCCTTCCTCCTCTTCTTCATCATTCTCATCACCCCCATCAATCTCATCATCCTCCTCCATCTCATCCTCAATCCTCCCATTGTCCCTAGGGACCATCCAAATATTCCTAGCCTCACGAAGGATGGAGGTGGCGGCCGGGTTAGGGAGAAGGCAATGGTGGGTATTTCTCACTAGCCAAGAGTAGGTGCCGGTTCTCCTAGTGCTAGTTATGAAACGTAAAGTGTTAACTTGCTTCAAACTAATACACACGTCTTCACTCCTTCCAACCGGAGTGCAAGACTTCAAGAACCCCTCTTGCTTAAAATACAACACAAGACGTGTCACCATGCCCCCACAATGAATTTCCCCCGTTTTGACCCCATGCATTATATCCTTGCAACAATTCATGAAGATATAGCCAAAATTAATCCTTGACCCTAACTCCGGCTTGGAAGCCATCCATAACACCAAAATCTCCTCCCTAGACAACTTCCCCAAATCTTGCTTATTAAAAACCGAATACCCAAGAATTCTATGAAGGATCCTAAGGGCCGGATGGATAATCTCACTAGCAAGAGACTTTTTCGAATCAAACTCCCTCTTGTTGGCTATGGTTCTCCACCAAGAAACCTCATTATACTCAGATTGGACAAGGGAGATAAGGGGCTCGAAGATATCACCATTGGGGTTGAAACCAAGGGCTACATTGAACTCGGCTAGGTTCATGGTGTGTTTGACATTGAAGAGGTGGAAGGAAATAATAAAATCGGTTTCCCCCACCTTATTGAACTCAAATGTGGAGAAAAATTCAATAGAAGGCTCCAAATAAGTTCTAGGGGCTGATTTTAGAAACTCACCCAAGCTAAGGTTATCTAGGAGGATGTCAAGGTAATTTTCAATTCCTAACTTGGCCATATCCTCACGAAAGTAATGCTGGGAGGGTCTAAACTTCCGGTCTTTCATTTTGTTATAGATGGGGGTTTGTTTAGACCGGTTCCAAAATTTGAGAGGGGGTAAAGGAGGAGGAGGAGCATCATCTTGAGTTGTGGAATGCGGTTGGGGTTGAGGGTTTGAGGAGTGGCCTTGAGAAGATTGGCCGGGGGATTGGTTTGAGCGCTTCTTGCTACTTTTGACTCTTCTTATCAAATCCATTTTAACAAAATTCACACAAGTCACAAGAACACAACAAACTCCCTCAAACAAATCAACTTCCTCCAAAAAATACTCACAAATCTTCTTACAAATCCAACCAAACCACCACAAACTACAAGGTACCTGTTCCAATCAACACAACAACCAAAATCCAACAACAAACTACAATATCAACAATCATTCAACAGTATAATCATGAATCAACAAGAAAAAGTAACAATCACCCAAATATACCAATTTTCCCATAAATCAACCATAAAACACAAAAATCATGCTCAAATTCAAGGTAAACAAACCAATGTAAAGAAATCAATTGAAATTGACAAAAATATTACAAAGGTTAGATGTATACCAACATTGGAGACTCAAAGTAAACCCAAAGCACTTCAAAGACCCGAAATTTCTCGAAGAAGCACGAGAAAGAAGATGAGGAGTGTTGAAAATGGAGGAAAATGGAAGAAATTGTGAAAAATTTGGGTAAAAGGTGAAGAAATTTGTGGGAAATTGATGTTTTGGGGTTAGGGTTTGAGAGGAGGTATAGAGGGAAAGGGGAAAAATAAGGAGAAGAGGAGAAAATAAGAGAGGAGAGAGGGAGAAGAGAGGCGTGCCCCGGGTTAAAACCCAGTTCGCCGCACCCTCTCCCGAAAATGTCGCGCTCGCAGAAAAACTCCCGCGCCCGCGGAGGGACCGCGGGGCAACCGCGGGGACTTCCTGGAATTTCAGAATTTTAGTACCTGATGGGGGGCCGCGCCCTCTCCAGATTTGCCGCGCCCTCTCCAAAACCTCCCGCGCCCGCGGAAAGACCGCGGGGCAACCGCGGGAAGTCCCTGGAATTGGGTTCCAAAGTTGCTTGAATTTAGGTCGCGCCCTCTCCAAATATGGAGCGCCCGCTCCAAAACCTTCCGCGCCCGCGGAGAGACCGCGTAGCAACCGCGGGGACTTCCTGGAATGAAGCTTCAAATTTGGTCAAATTGAGGCCCGCGCCCTCTCCTACAGGGGGCGCCCTCTCCAGAATCTCCCGCGCCCGCAGAGAGACCGCGGGGCAACCGCGGGAAGTCCCTGGAAATGACATTATAAATGTGCCTCAAGAGGAGAAATTGCCCCCGAGGTCTCTCCTTGCCCTCAGGGAGCCCTCTCCCCAGCACTCTTAACTTTTCTTCAAACCCCTTTGTTTTTCAACAAGCGATGATAATGCCCGACCTACAAGACAAACACAAAACTAACTCAAAAATAAAATCAAAAACCAATCAAGGAAAAAAAATAAAAAAAAAATACAAGAAAAGAAATGGGATGAGAATCCGGGTTGCCTCCCGTAAGCGCTGTTGGTTAACGTCGTTAGCTCGACGTGCACCACCATTTCAAGGTGGCCTGAAAAGAATCATCTTGTGAACAAGTCCAACAAACACTCCCTCATAGTACTTCTTGAGCCGATGACCATTAACTTTGAATGAAGATGAGGAGTTCAAAGGAGAAATCTCCACGGCACCATCATCAAAAACATCTTTCACCAAGAATTGTCCACTCCATCTTGACATGAGCTTTCCGGGAAACAACTTCATCCTTGACTTGTAGAGGATGACTTTGTCACCTACACAAAACTCCTTTTTCTCAATCAAGTTGTCATGAACCTCCTTGGAGCGAGCCTTGTAGGTGCTAGCACAATCGTAAGCATCAAGTCGAAGTTCCTCTAGCTCATGAAGATCCAACCACCTCTTCTCCCCCGCACTAGCTAAGTCAAAATTTATCTTCTTGATAGCCCATAAGGCACGATGTTCAAGCTCTACCGGGAGATGGCACGATTTTCCATAGATAAGGCGATATGGAGTGGTACCAATAGGCGTCTTGAAAGTCGTTCTATAAGCCCAAAGAGCATCATCTAACTTGTTCGACCAATCATTTCTATTCCTTGCAACCGTCTTCTCAAGAATGAGTTTTATTTGACGATTGAAGACCTCGACTTGGCCACTCGATTGAGGATGATATGGAAGGCCGAACCGTTGATGCACCCCATGTTTCCTCAACATTTTTTGGAAAGCATTGTGAACAAAATGAGATCAGTTATCGCTTACCACAGCCTTAGGCACGCCAAACCTTGGGAAGATGATTTTGTTGAACAACTTCAGCACTACTTTGTGGTCATTAGTAGGGGAGGCAATGGCCTCAACCCATTTAGAAACATAGTCCACAGCCACAAGTATGAATTGATTACCATATGAAGATAGGAACGGTCCCATGAAGTCAATCCCCTAAACATCGAACACCTCTAACTCAAGAATGGGTTGTTGAGGCATCTCATTCCTCTTGGAGATATTCACAACCCTTTGACATCGGTCACATGACTTCACAAAGCCCCATGAGTCCTTGAAGAGGTGCGACCACCACAAACCACATTGAAGAACCTTGGTAGCGATCTTGGAAACACCCATATGCCCACCACTAGGGTCCGAGTGGCACATCCTTAAAACACTAGGAACCTCTTCATTCGGAACACAACGCCTAAGTAAGCCATCAACCCCTCGTTTGTATAGGATGGGATCATCCCACAAGTAATGTCTTGCCTCCCTTTTGATTTTCTTCCTTTGGTTCTTCGAGAAAGAGGATGGAAACTCCCCACATGCTAGAAAATTCACCAAGTCGGCATACCATGGGAGTTCCTTCACCTCTATGGAATATAAGAAGTCATCGAGCATTCTATCCTCAATTGGTGAACCATCATCATGAATGTGATCACCCTCAAGGCGAGAAAGATGGTCCGCCACAACATTCTCCGCACCCTTCTTATCCCTAATCTCAATCTCAAAAGTTTGCAATTTAAGCACCCATCGAATCAACCTAGGCTTGGACTCTTTCTTGGCAAAGAGTTTGCAATTCTTTTTCCGTTGTTGTGTAGTTCTTTTGAGCCCCATTGAGTGTCTTGGACATATAATAGATCACATGAAACTTATTTTCTACGCGTTGTCCCAAACACCTCCAATAGCCCAATCACTTGCATCACACATCAATTCAAAAGGAAGATCCCACCTTGGGGCTTGAACAATAGGAGTGGAGATAAGGGCCTTCTTCAATTTATCAAATGCCTTCAACCATTTTTCATCAAAAATGAACTCAACATCCTTTTGAAGAAGGTCATTTAGGGGCTTAGCAATAAGTGAAAAATCCTTGATGAATCTTCTATAGAAACCCGCATGACCAAGGAACGATCTCACACCCTTGACATTCACCGAAGGTGGAAGTTTCTCAATAACTTCTATTTTTGCCTTATCCACCTCAATGCCTCTATTTGAAATCTTGTGCCCAAGCACTATACCTTCTTCCACCATGAAGTGGCATTTCTCCCAATTCAAAACAATATTGACCTTAACACATCTTTCCAAACACTTCTCAAGGTTCACAAGGCACTCCTAAAATGAGACACCCCCCACCGAAAAGTCATCCATGAAAACCTCCATTTCCTCCTCCAACATATCCCTAAAGATACTCATCATGCACCTTTGGAATGTAGCGGGAGCATTGCATAACCCAAAGGGCATTCTTCGATAGGCAAAGGTCCCATAAGGACATGTGAAGGTAGTTTTCTCTTGATCATCGGGGTGAATGGGGATTTGGAAGAATCCCGAATATCCATCGAGGAAACAATAGAACTTGTGCCTTGTTAGTCTTTCAAGCATTTGATCAATAAATGGAAGAGGGAAATGATCTTTCTTGGTGGATGTGTTTAGACGTCTATAGTCTATACACATCCGCCAACCCGTGACCGTCCTAGTTGGAATGAGCTCACCCTTCTCATTCTCAACCACGGTCATGCCCCCCTTCTTTGGAACGACATGCACGGGGGAGACCCACCTTGAGCTAGAGATGGGGAATATGATTCCCGCATCCAATAGCTTGGTGATCTCCTTCTTAACTACTTCTCCCATTTGGGGATGTAGTTTTCTTTGTCGTTCGATAGAAGGAAGGGCGCCTTCCTCAAGTGTTATATGGTGTTGGCACAAGGCGGGGCTTATACCTTTAAGATCATAAATTGTGTACCCCAAAGCACCTTGGTGCTTTCTCAAAACACCACATAACTCTTGAGCTTGGCTCACGCTCAAGGATGCACTAACTATCACGGGATAAGTGGAATGAGGGCCCAAGAACTCATACCTAAGGTGTGATGGTAGAGGTTTGAGCTCTACCATAGGCACACCATTACCTTCCTTTGATGTGGCCGCTTGCAAAGCCTCTTGGCTTGAGATTTTCAAGCACATTTGCTCATCCACTTCTTCCATGCTTCCGTTAAGCAATTCTTCATAGAATGCCACTTCCTTGCATGGTGTACCTACTTTGTCCTTGTTCAACAAAACATTCTCAAGAGCATCGTTAGAGGTGAGCAAGTGCTCATGCATGGAAGACACAACATGATCAAGTGAATCAATCATCATGCAATTTTCTAGAGAAGAAGATGGATATTTCATGCTTTCATTCAAATCAAATTCAATGACCTCATCTCCTACCTTAAGGGAAATCTTTGCACTCCTCACATCAATCATAGCACCCGAGGTAGCAAGAAAGGGTCTACCTAAAATGATTGGAATAGTAGCATCTTCATCCATTTCAAGCACAATAAAATCCACCGGGAACACAAACTTCCCAACCCTCAATGGAACATCTTCTACCTTAACTTTTGGAAACTTAATTGACCTATCGGCTAATTGCAAGGTAATGTTAGAAGGTAAGAGTTCCCCTAGTTCAAACCTTTGATAAAATGAATATGGCATTATGCTAACACTAGCTCCCAAGTCACATAAGGCATTATCAATTTGCATCTTGTTAATGGCACAAGGGATGGAGAAGTTTCCGGGGTCTTTCAATTTGGGTGGCATTTTGTTCATGATGATAGCACTACAATTTTCGGTCAAATTGATAGTTTCCACAACCTCACAAGTCCTTTTCCCACTCAAAATGTCCTTGAGGAATTTGGCATAATTTGGCATTTGGTTGATAACATCGGTAAAAGGTAGAGAAAGATGAAGTTGTTTTAGCATATCAATGAATCTCCCAAATTGCTCATCCAATTTGTGTCTCATGAATTTTTGTGGGTAAGGGAGCCTGGGTTTCACAATTTCTTTCTCTACTCTCACCTCTCTAGGTGTCTCAACCACAACCTCATCCAATGATTCCCTAACCCCCTCATTCTCAACCAAGGCTTTCTTAGGAATCTCCTTATCCTCACCCTTCCTAGGCAATCTCTCCTCAAGAACCTTACCGCTCCTAGTAACAATAGCATTCACGTGTTTCTTGGGATCAAGACCTTGGGAAGGTAAAGAAGAAGGGCTTTCATGATCTTTCAAAGCATTAGCAAGTTGAGAAATTTGATTTTCAAGAATTTTATTGTGGGTCATCATTTCATTGAACTTCTTATCACTAACGGCCATGTATGTGTTCAACAACTTGGTTTGATTCTCAATTATTTCTTCCAAATTGGTCCTAGGTGAAGAAGGTTGGGAATAAGAATTTTCTCCTTGAGTCCTTGGAACAAATCCGGGTTGGGGACCTCTTTGAGCATTATTTTGAAAATTGCCCTTCCCTTGATTGTTCCAAGTACCCCTATTTTGATTTTGTCCATAACCTTGATTATGGTTACCACAACCTTGGTTGTGATTTCCATAACCTTGGTTTTTATTACCATAATTTTGGCTTTGATTTTGGCCACTATAACCTTGATTATTATAGCTACCACGGGAACCTTGGTTCCCTTGGTTTCTATAACCACCACCTTGATTATAGTTGTCAAAGTTGCCTTGGTTTTGGTAATTCCTATTCCATTGACCTCTTTGATTATCAAACCTTTGAGCATTATTATTTGACACATAATTCACATGCTCACTCTCAATGTTATCAAACTCATCAACACATTCATTAGGACAATTACTAGAGTCATGATCATACGATCCACATGCATCACAAAACAAACAACCCATAGGCATATTATGTGAAGAGGGAAGGGGTTGAGAGTTAGAAGGAGTACCTCTTCCTTTAAATTGGGAGGGAAGATTCATAGCTTGAGATGAAGTAGAAGTGCTCTCCAACTTGGCTTTGATTGCGGTCATCTTCTTTCCCAAGTTTGTCATTTGGGAGGAAAGGTTGTTGATCGCGTTTAGATGGTCTACCGAGTACAATGAAGATTGCTTGCTTGAAGAGTCTCTCTCCCCATCTTGCCAATCTCTATAGTACGTCACCACGTCCTCAATGATGTCCACCACTTCTTCTTCGGTCTTGTTCATGATAGGACCCCCGGCCCCCCATCAAGGCATGACTTGCCTTGGGGACTTAAACCGCCATAGAAGATTTGGACCACTTGGTATGTTGGGATTCCGTGGTGAGGGCACTCCCTTTGATACTCTTTGTATCTCTCCCATACTTCGTAAAGGCTTTCATTTGGCCTTTTCTTGAACCCTTGAATCAAGGCTCTTGCCTCCGCCGTCTTCTTTTGAGGGTAAAAATGGGACAAGAAGGCCTTTGTGTTCTCAAGGAATTGGGCTTCACCTCTTTATCTAACCACTCTAAGGATCTTCCTATGAGAGAGAAGGGGAAAAACTTGAGGCGTATGAACTCTTGAGAAACTCCGTTGACTTTGATGGTGTTGCAATATTTTTGTAATTCTTTAAGATGGTTCAACGGGCTCTCATTCTTAGCCCCACTATATTGCCTCCTCTTAATTAAGGTGATCATGGCCGGCCGAATCTCAAAATCATTTGCTGGTGTTGTAGGCGGAGCTATGCCGCTCTCAAACCTATAAGCACCGGGTATTCCTAGCTCCTTCAAGGCCACTCTCGGATTTTCTCCCATGCCTTGCTCTTCTTCAATCTCTTCTTCACTTGAAGAACTATACCCCAAGGAGAATCGATTAGCTATTCTTCTTCTTGAGAGAGTCCTCTCAATTTCCGGGTCAAAAGGCACAATGGATCGATCACGAGCTCTATGCATGCAAAACTTCAAAGAAAATATTAGTAGCACGGCTACAAGTGTAGCCTAAAGAAACAAAATCTTTTTGTATATATTTTTTCAATTAAAATGAAGTACACTCAACAACAAAAGCTAAGCACCAATAGCATTCCCCGGCAACGGCGCCATTTTGACGAGGGGGAAAATGTATGTCGTTATCTACCCTTTCCCCAAGTCAAACAAAATTTGTAAACACCTAACCAACCTTATATGAATATAGGGCAAGTTAAGGGTCGATACCTAGGGAATGCAATGATGAAAACTAGAGTCTAAGTCGAGCTACCTCGAAGATGGAGTTGATATTATGGTTGGCACTATGGTAAAATAAAGCAAGTCTAATCAAGTAAAACAAAGGTCTAAACACTAGGAATATGGGTTCCACATGCAAGTTCAATGATAATGCTAGTTTAGAGCTCAATCAATTAATTAAAGTATTGCAATGGACAAACAATAGTAGCAATCAAGAGAGTTCAAATGCTGTCTCCTATAGGCCAATCTAGGTGTCACTATGAAAGGCAAATCAAGAAGAATCACAAGCAAACCCAATCAATTAGAGCAACTTTCAATTCGATTGTTCATGTCATTAAGAGTTGCAATGCAATCTAGATTAATCTTATAGGTTGATCACTCCTAGTCTAATCAATCACATGCAAAACTATGTCAACCAATTTAATTGCAAGAAACCAATCAATCAAAGAGCATCAACTAGCAATTTCATTAATCAAACATGCTTCCCCCTTTCCCTAGCAACTAATTTACTCACTAATCATGGTGAAATTCAAGAACAAATAACTAGAGAGTGCTTTAATCTTCATTTCTATATCAAAATCTAAGAGAAATAAAAAAAATAAACAATATCAAATTCAAATCCAAAGAAGAACAAGTAACAAGCAAAAATCAAATAGCAAGTAAGTAAAAGATGAAAGAAGGAAGAGATTCTCACTAATATTGATGATTGAAAATGAAGGAATCCAAACTTGATTGATCAAATGTTGAGAAACAAATCCAAAACCAAGAACTTCTCTCTAACTTCTCTCTAGATTCTCTCTCTAAAACTAAGCTAATGAAAATTATCAAAAGTCCCTTTCAAAAAGGAAATACAATTCTATTTATAAGCAAAGAAGAAATTGGCAGCTCCCGCACCCTCTCTCGATAGACTCGCGCCCGCGGAAAAATGGGTACGGAACCCTCCGCGGGCTATCTGGGCAGACCCCGCGCCCCGGGCAACAGAGATCCTCGCCCGCGGCAGTGAAACCCGCGCCCGCGACTAATCCCCTGCTCCCAAAGCCTGATCAGGGGTCGCGGTCTCTCTGAATGGAGCGGCCTCTCCATTTTACCCGCGCCCGCGGAGAGCCTGCGGGGCAACCGCGACAAGTTCCTGCCAAGTTTTGGCAATTTTGAGTAACATGGGCCCGCGCCCGCGGCAAGATGACCCGCGCCCGCGGCCTGCTGGATTTGCCTTGGAAACCTCTCCGAGGCCTCTCCAAGCCCTCTCTAAGCCCTCTCTAGCCAAATGCTTCTTCCTTGCTTGATCATTAAAGTCCCAAATTGAATCCTTTGCCAAAGTGATTCTCACAATACCTACACAAGTACACAAAGAAAGGAAATAAAAGGGAAAAAGAGACAAATAAAGGAAAACACGATAAAAACACGAGAATCATAAAGAAAAGAGGAAAAAGAGAAACTAAAGGAAAATGGACCAAAAACTAGAGAAGAAAGCATGAAAGGGGAAAGAAATAACCCTAAAAGACTACCTTATGAGTGCCATAAATGACACTCATCAGAGGTTTTTGAGCCGGTGAGTTTTTTTCGACGCATTATCCACTCTTTTAATGCTGCTTATTACTGATTTTTCTTTGTTTTATCCTCAGCCTAACCGCCCGGAGGTGATGGGAATTATGAAGCTGGTGGACGCGCTGAAGTATTGCATCATCAAGCTTCGGCGTGGTGCGAGTTGTCGGAGCTCTAGCGACGTTCTTGAGGTATCACTTATTTTTTCATTTCGGCCATTTGTTTTATTTTGCATCATTGACACCTTTTGATTTTGTGTTTTTTAGGAGCGACGGAGGTCTCGCTCGCGCTCGAGGCCTAGAGACTCGGACGAGGAGGAGCTTGGTCGCGGTAGACGATCTCCTGAGGCTCACCGGCGTTCTCAGCGAGAGCCTCAGACTACTCAGCCATTCCAGGAGGCTCAGTGGCAGCAGGGTCAGTCTTCTCAGCGTCCGTCATTTTCACAGCCTCCAGTTCCCGAGTTTGGGTCTCCTTTGGATCCTGGATCATTCTCGGCTCCATTATCCGGGATTCCTCCACCGCTGTCGGGCTTCTTCTCGGTTCCGATGTATGGGACGATGCCTTCGCCGACGATTCCAGTATCTTTGGGCCAGTCTACTCCATTTTCCTGTTAGACGGGTCCTGCCTTGAGCTTAGCTACTGCCGGGCCTACGGGGACTAGTAGGGACGCTACTCCCCGTACTTGGATGGTTGAGGGACTCTTCGGTTCCCCATTCCCATACACACAGGGAGGTCCACATGCACAGGGTCAAGATGAGACTGATTCTGATTCTAGAGATTTTTGACCGAGGGTTTTTGTGCATACTGTGATGACACTTGACACATTTATGTATTAAGACTCTTTGTACATTATTTACAGTTTATATATCTACTATTGTGTGTGTTAGTGTGTGTTTGAGACTCTTTGTGTGTGATTGTGTACTTATCAATGACACGGCGAAAAAACATAAGTGGAGTAATGGAGGGTACCGACCTTCCCCAAAAGAAAAGAAATAAATACTTAAAATAAAATTTCCCAAAAGAAAAGAAAAGAAATAAAATAAAATGATGAGTAAATAAATATAAAAAATACTTTCGTAAAAAAAACAAAACAAATATAAAGAAATAAAATAAAAATAAAAAGGTGAGAATTTTATTAGAAATAAAACTCTCGGAAATAAAATTTTAAAATAAAGATAAAAAAGGTGAGAATTTTATTAGAAATAAAACTCTCAGAAAAGACTAAAAAATAAACGTTAAAGATAAGAAAATATAAAAAAAAAATCCGGATAGATACGGAAAAGATGAAAAAATCAGGCGCGTAAAGTGTCGTGACACGGCACTGTTCACCGTGTCACGACAAAACCTGTCGTGTCACGGCAAAGGTTCCCGTGACACGGTGTATTATTCAGCGGTTAGTTTCACGCGTGCGAAAAGATAAATCCTGGGCAGTTTCGAGCGCTTTTTCCATAAAATAAGACCAGGTTATTCATGATATGCATAATTACGAAACACAAAATAATTTAGAATTTCATATTTCAATAATCATGTCTCAGAATTTTGATAATACATTGCGCGACTAGTCTTATTCTTTGACCAATGCTGAAAAAAGAGAGTTAGAATTATTTCATGTCAGGGGTTTGCTAGCCCTGCGACATGTAGCTATTGAACATGATTTTCTTAGAGCAGCATTAGACTATTGGAATCCAGAAACACATTGTTTCAAATTTGATTATGATGAAATCTGTCCTCTGCCGGAGGAATTTGGTGCAATCTTTGGATTTCCTGCTAGGAATCTTATAGCCATGCCTACCTTACGTGAATATTATTACCAAGACTTTGAACGCCATCTGAATCTAACAGATCCAGATTCAAATAGAATTGTTTATGGTAATGAAGTAGACTTAGAAAAACTTGCTAACTTATATTTTAATCTCCCTATCTCTGAGTCTTATCATGTGTATCGTAGAAGGGCATATATTTTTTGCATGATTAGCAAGCTACTTTGCAAACGGTAGGGTAGGACATGCTTGTCTAGCGTCTGTGCTTGAGCATGTAGAATCCGGAAGATCTCCTATGCCAACGTGCCTTGGAGAAACATTTCGTGGCCTTGACGAGGCAAAATCTGACCGGAAAGCCATCAGGAAGGACTCTCTGGTACTATTACAGGTAAAAATACGCTCTGAATAGCCCCTATGACACAAAACAGTCATCGACTCCTATCTTCACCAGAGAATTCATTACAGCCTTTCGATGCTCGTGTGAAGTGGCCAAAAGCTTCCATACATTCATCTTCACCTTGGTCTTTTGTAGCTGTTTGACCACATCGCTATTCACCGGGTCGATGGGATCAACTATCGGGTTTGATTGTGGTGGAGGTTGGTTAGGTTGTTGCAACCGTCCACTTCTAGTGAGAACCTTGACCTCAAGGTCCCCCCAAACATCTTTACTGGTGCCGAGAGATGAACAGGCTATATCTTTGAGATAGACATCTTCAACATCACTATCCCAAATCCCATTCACTTGTTCAGTGCTTGAGATAAATACAACTTCCGGCAGAGGTTCATTCACAGGTTGAATGAGTATTGACAGATCAAAGGAGACTTCATCTCCCATGATAGCCAAAGCATCAGAAAGAGGACCTGTTTGAATGTTAGGCTTCTTGCCCCCTGGAGGGAGGGGAAGTTGGTTAGCATCTATCAGGTCTTGGATTGCGTCTTTTAGCCTCCAACACTTCTCAGTGTTATGACCCTTGCCTTGATGATACTTGCAATAAGCATTGGGGTCATAGTTGGCGATCCTATTCTCAGGTCGAGGTTCTGGAAATGGTCCAACTGGCATAATCAGTCCCTGACCATGAAGACGGTCATAAGCAGCATCATAAGTCATTCCCAAAGGCGTATAAACCATCCTTTGCCTTTGGAATCTTTGAGGAGGAGCATTAAGGGAAAGCACATCATTGATGTTGATATTGTTGGTAGCATTATTGGGCTTAGAAGACGAAGAAGAAGGAGTGTCGTTCTTCTTGTTTTTCCAAGTACTGTTGTTATTGTTGCTACCAAAAGATTTCATCAGTTCGTCTTCGATATTGATTCCACTATCATATACAGCATCAAAGGTACTTAAGTGCAGAAAATTCAGGTGTTGCTTGTACTTATGAGTCAGGTTGGCAATGAACAAGCGAACCATTTCCTTCTCCTTGGGAGGATCCACCAAGAGCGCAGCTGTTTCTCTCCACCTGCTTAGGTAAGTGGTGAAGCCTTCATTCTCTTTCTGTTTGAGAATGGAGAGTTCACGTTCAGAAGTCTTGGCCTGGATGTTACACTTGTACCGATTCATAAAGCTTTCAGTAACATCCTCCCAGGTCGCGACATGCTTGGATTCCAGAGAATAGAACCACTGTTGACACGCATGCTCTAAGGAAAGAGGAAACACCTTAGGGAAGAGTGTCACATCTACTCCCTTAAGAGCCATAGTTGCAGAAAAAGCCTTCAAATGGAAAAGCGGGTTATCAGTAGGCTTGAACTTGGGAATATCAGTAGTGGAAAACTTCTCAGGAAGCTTCTCCCTTATGGACGAGGAGGTGATAGGTTGTTCCACATAAGTGAACTCTTCGGAAATCTTGCTCATCTGTTCCTTCATCTTGTCCATCGCAGCAGTAGTGACACTGTTTTGCTTGTCTTGCTCTACAGTGCTGACTCTAGTAGTGAGTATCTGCATCATGTCAGACAATCTTTCGATTGTCCTGTTGAGGTTCTCTATGTCTTCCTTAGTGGCCATTGGTTGAAAGTAGACTGGAGACGGGTCTTGTGGAGATGACTGAGGTGGTTTCCTTGTACGCCTCTTTGGTACAAGAGGTCCAACTTACTCCGAAAAAAAAAACGACACAAAAAAACGAAACTTTCCTAAAATACGGTCAAAAGTGGTGCATGACTAAAAAAAAAGTGTGTGGACATAATATGTGAGTGATTAGGTGAGGTTATAGACGCGTGTTTTGACCGTATAGCTAGACACGACTCAATACTGAACACAAAAATCGAGAAAAAAGATTGACGGGACACTATCCTGGGCACCGTGTCACGGCACTGTTCACCGTGACACGGCAGAACCTGCCGTGACACGGTGCGCAGTTCCAGGTCAGTTTTGTGATTTTTTAGATTTTAATCGATTTTAAGTCCGTACTAATTACTATGTGAGAATAAAAACCCTCGGTCATGGGTTAAACAAAAGAGCAAACGCATGAGTGTTAGCACCAAATAACCACATAGCATTTAGGCACGATGACGTAAAAAAAAGTTCGCAACCTAAAGTCAAGATCTATGTTCAACTATTGGTCAAGCTTTTGGGTGTCAAAAGGGTACCATGGTTAAGAGTTTGGACGCGTTAGCAAGGCAGCCTCCCTTGAGGGTGTATGCCAACGGGCGGCTCCGCGAGTTCGTGATAAAATCGAACTCGACTCTATGGTTTGGGTGGATTTAATGACTCGGACGAACCCTTATTGCCATGAGCATTTTTAGGTTGATAGAGCTTAAATCCCCCGGGGCTAAGACACATGTAGAACACATACGTTTTTTCAGAAAAATCGAAGGAAGTCGACTGTGAGAAAAGAAAATAGGCCACCGGACATATTTTAGGACTGCCGTGACACTATAGAAATTCCCGTGTCACGGTACAGTGTACCGTCAGACGGTACACTGTACCGTGACACGGCAGACTCTGCCGTGACACGACAGTCAGAAAATCTGACTGGTGCCCTGCTTGCTTTTGCGCACAACCGAGTTATCCAATTTTTCCTACGGGACAGACCTGAATGCGACGCTTAAACATCTATGCAGATGCAAAAAATGCCAAATTAATCACAGGAATATTTTTTCAAGAATCTTTCAAGTCTCATCCACTCATCTTAATTAAATACCGATCACTCAAATCGATAAATAATTAAGAATCCTCCCCAGTGGAGTCGCCAAATTGTAGGCGTCGTTCGAAATGCGCCTACGTTAAAAGCATGTGGTGAATATGCTTGGCACTCATAAGAAGTGGAAATTGACATATACGATTAGGGACAAGGAAAGTAGGGAGCCGCCAACAAGTTTTTAAGGAACTTGTAAACCGTTCACGGATCATAAAAGGCAACCATGATTAAGGGACAACGATAGGCAACAACGATTGACCCGTGAAGGTTACACCCCATTCATAATCCATGAGATTACTAACTCCATATGGTTCGAAACCACGAAAGGAGGATCGGGGATGATGGTACAAAGTGAGTCATGGAGTCACATTCGCCAGTATTAGCCTCTACTCGATTCTTATATTGAAAAGCATTCCTGTGATCTCAAAGGCATACAAACAATAATTCAATTCTCTCCAAACTATTATTTAACTAAATTGGTTTAAGATTAATGCACACATAATTCTAAAAATTTGGTGATCACTTCAATTTATAATAATATTAAAAGGAACCTAAACCGGTTGTCCAAATTATCTTATTAGTCGTGATTTTCAATTACATATTCCCTTTAAACATGCAATATGGTGATCAATAAATAATAGAACAACATTAATATTAAAACCAATTTAATCACAATTCCAACAACATAAAAAATCGTTAGAAAAATAATAATAATAATAATAAAAGGAGCATGATCCTTACTTTGAATCTGTTTGTTTGCAACTACAAAACAATAAACGAGTTAGTGACTTCAAGGAAATAATAAAACAACAACTAAATTAAATTAAATAAAATAAGGTTGATTTTGGGGCCAAACCCTCAAACGATTCTACCTTTCACGCCTTGGCTTAAGGACAGAACCTCGAGTAAAATATGGACTCCTTTGAGTGCTTGAAGAAGGAATTTTGAAGTGAAAAGGGTAGGCTAGTGTTTAGGTTAAGAGCATAGAAAAGAGAAAAATAAGAATAATCGAATTAAGGTTGCCCCGTACAACAGAAATGAGGGGGTATTTATAGGGAAATGTGCTGAGGGAGCACACGGAACCCTAAAATGATAAAAACCCTAAAAACGTATCCCGTGACACGGTCAGACTGTACCGTGACACAGTTAGACTGTACCGTCAGACGGTACAAGTTCCCGTGTGACGGTCAATTTTGGAGTGACGCGGGAAATTTTCAGAAAACGGGACGGAAAACGCGTTAAGGGTTTACGCGGAAAAGGACACGGAACTTCCCGTGTCACGGCAGATTGATAATTTCGGGCTTTTTTCCGTCTAAATTCATTTTTAACCCTAATTTCTTTCGGCTTTTTAAGTGTCGATTGATAATTTCGGGCTTTTTTCTGACTTTTATTATTCGGGCTAAAATAAGAAAATAATAAAATAAAAATAAATAAAATATTTGGGCCAAAAATAAATAATAAAGGTTTGGGCTTAAAATTAATTAACAAGCTTGGGCTAAAATTAAAACTATGCTTTTACCAAACATCAAGACTAATCCATGGACCTTTCAAAGGTATGAATTTAATAAAATACGATTTTTCAAGCACTCACGGGATTAAATACTAAACCCGACCAACAGTGGCGGTGAAAGGTTATTTATCATTGGGTTTGGTTTTGGGGAGACATTTTTAGGTGTCTACAGTTGCCAACACAACTCTTGTATGATGTATGATAATCTGATTTAGGGAAAGTTGTCAATGCTTCGTAACAATCCATCCTTGGAAATGTTGCTACGATCAAGCGACAATCCGTATCTCGGAAAATTTGCCAAAATCCAATTTTGGGAAAACTTGCCAATGTTTCGTAACAATCTGTCATAAGAATTTTGCTATGATCGACAATCCACATCTTGGAATATAACTCTTGAAAGCAATCCACCTTGGAAATTTGCCAACGCTATGCGACAATCCTTTTAGGAAAATATTTCCACAATTGACAATCTACGTCTTGGAACATTTGCAAAAAAGAGTTGACCGAGAATCCACTTCGGGAAAATTTGCCACTTACTGAAATGAATGACAATCCACATTGAGGAACTTTTGCCGAAATTTATGATGAGTAGAGACCTACGACAATCCTTTGGGAAATTTTGCCATAGGGAACTATGTATGCCAATCCAATCTCAGAAAACTTGCCAGCGATTTTCAAAATCCGAATTTGGAAAAACTTGCCAAAAAAAGAAGGAGCACGACAATCCACGCTTGGAAACTTTGCCAGGGATGACAATCCAATCTTGGAAAAATTGTTGTTTTGAAGAAGATGCGCGACAATCTATATTTTGGAAATATTGTCAATTGGAGATGACAATCCAATCTTTGAAAAATTGTCGTATAAGTGATGCACTTGCTTTTGAGCTGATGCCCTGGTATTTGTAATGAGCCAATGCTTAGGTGCTTAAGCTAAGTGAGACGCTTTTTTGTCAGGTCAATCACTTACTACGATTGTAATCGAGTCGAGTACTAACCATGTCAATTTGCTTATAGGGGCTAACTGACGTACCAAGGAACCCGAAATTGCAGTATGAGGTCGAAATAACCAATCTAAGAGGCTTCTAGCTCTGTCGCTACTGAAATATTGCTAGCGCCAAGAATTGGCTCTATCGCTAGACGCTGGGATCTAGCGCCTGGCGCTGAACTTTGTCGCCAGACGACAGATGTTGTTGCCGGGCGACAGCCTTGTCGTCTGGCACTGGATTCGGGTATTCCCTATTCTGCTCTTGATGCTGTTGTTGCTTGGTTTTGCTCCGAACTTTGAGCTTGGTCATTTCCTTTCAACCAAATTAGCAAAAATATTTTTTAAATTAAAGCTCTTCATCTCTAATATACTGATCTATGTACTCCTCTTATCTGTGAGTAATCTCCTGTTTCATATTCACGGTTTTTTTTTTTTTTGAAAAAAATCCGGGAATGTCCTCGCTTGCTTGGATGCACCTGCATTTTGAATATAGGACTTTGCCCTTCTTTCTTTAGGGTTGGCCTAAGATTTAGTGTTAACTCAATGTGATAACACGACATGACTCAATGTGACTTACTAACTTGAGGTTGACTCAAGGTTAATTGACTGACTTGAGGTTGACCTAAGGTGAATTGACACGTGTGACTCATGACCCGTGTGTGCATTGTATTGTGATCGTGCAACTCAAAAAATGCAAAAAGGCAAAAATTTTCCATCATTTTTGTGGAGGGTACTGACTTTCTCCCGAAAAGAAAGACGCGAAAAAAAAAAAAAAAAAAAAAAAAAAAAGAAGTGAAGTTTTTTGAAGATGCATGTTGAATGAGCTTAATCACATGTTGCCTCTCACAGTACAAGGATTGTAACATCTTAGACTATCCTAGTTGACTCGATAATGAAATTATTTAGGTAACTTAGGCACGGAGGCTAAGTACTTCATACTTTGTGATGTAATAGTTAAGATTTCATGACAAAGGGTTCCTAAGGGAAAGTATATTTGGTCATGTATCTGTGCGGTGTGTGAAAGTGACACTAAGGTTAGGCCGCAAGGGCTAAGTGTGTGGGAAAATATTATTTCAAGAAGAGTCAAATGATAGTGACTCTTTAGGCTAGGTAAGCTTATGATGTAGGGATTAAGCCCCCAAGTCTAGCTCTAAGTGAATAGGGATGAGAATAAGATTCCCTTGATATGATCAATTATGAATGTAAATATGAATGCATGTTTATTACGGCCGCACCTCGATGTGAGGTTGCCTACGTATCCGTTAGGAATCAGGCCGAACGTAGCTCTAGCCGAACCTCGCACAAGTGTGTATAACACAAAAAGGTCTTTTTAAGGTTGTAACATGGTTAGGCCAAAGGTTTGAAGAAGAAAGGGATAAAAGGCTCAAGACCCTAGATAAGCCCCTAAGGTGTGCATCCTTGCATTTGGATCCTTGTATTTTTATGCTTGAGTTTTCTCACTTTTGAGCTCTTTCTTCTTTTTTTTTTATTTTTTATTTATTTTTTTTTTTTGCTCTCTTCTTTTTTGCTTTTGCATTTTTTTTATCTTTATAAGTGTGGGCAATCCCAATCATGCGGTCTATCACTCACTTGGCATTCATGTTTCTAAGGCACGGTACCGAGCACTCGATAAGAGACGCAATCTGAGACGTGTTCATATCGAAGACGTGTTCATGTCGAAGACGTGTTCATGTCGAAGACGTGTTCATGTCGAAGACATTGGAGCACTTGCCCTTTTATTTATTTATTTTTTTACTGCTCTTTTTTTTATCTTTTGATTCACTCAAGCTTTTGTTCTTTTGAAAATTGCATAAGTTACACACCATCCCATCCCAAGGTTAGGTAGATGTATGTTGAAGAAAGAAAAGTCTTATCGTTAGGCGAAGCTCAAAGTAGTTTATCAAAAAAGGATTGCATATTTGAAAGGTGAAAGTCAATATGATGTGGCTACAAGGGGTGCCTCAAATCATTGGTATACCTTGTGCTTAGTTTAACATGGATTTTTTTTTTATGATCATATGCAAGGAAATAAATTCTCATTTTATTTAAAAAGTGAATGGTAAAAATCAAACTCTAAGAAATAAATCCAAGGAGGATGAAGGGTACCTATGCTAGACTTATTGGGGAAAGGGTTTGAAAAAAAAAAGAAGAAAGCATGAAATCTTGGTGAGAAGCTTGCCT
Source organism: Chenopodium quinoa (assembly GCF_001683475.1). Classification (NCBI taxonomy): domain Eukaryota; kingdom Viridiplantae; phylum Streptophyta; class Magnoliopsida; order Caryophyllales; family Amaranthaceae; genus Chenopodium; species Chenopodium quinoa. Next base: position 697,075 of record NW_018743516.1, on the reverse strand, counting down.
TGTGCATTTGTTTCATCATTACCCTCATTATTTTTTTTTTTGTCAATCACATGACTCAAACTCAATTCAACATGCACGGATGGAAGAAGGTAGGAATAATGAAGGGTGTGATATGGAAAAAGCATGTAGAGAATTGAAAGATGATGTAGATGGAGAGATAAAAAAATTAGGAATAGAATGTACCCCCAACTCAAATGCCGGAAATAAACGACTCATGCATGAACCTAAGACGTGGTCATAGTGTGGACTCACATATGAAGTGTTTGATAAGACTAGTGAGTATATGTGACTTGTTAAGACTCTTGTCATGACCATGTGGCTAGACTATGTGACTAGACTCAAGCAAAGACTAAGTTAAGACTTATTGTATATGCATTAAACTGGACAGGCTGTGGTATTTTAGTCATAACTTTTGATCTGTAACTCCGATTGCAATGAAACTAACTCCACATTAAAGATAAAACTCGGGGCTATAGATCCATAGGTTTTAAAACTCGTAGTTCTTTCTAGAACTCCGGCTATGACCAAAACAAGTTGACGCTTGTGCAGTATACATGAATAAAAATCCGGGTTGACTTAAAGGAACTATGACTCGATTTTAAGGTATATTTATTAGCTCAAATTAATTAATTAATGAAGAAAAGTCCTTTAGTCATTAGTTAGTTTATTAAGACTTATTTACAAACACAAGTCAAAACAAACGGTTAGTTTAGTCACATAATAAGTATGCACAAGTAGTCAAGTAGTCACAACATGATGCAATGAGTTTGTAACCTAACCATGGCTCTAGTTCTCTAAAGTTCGGGATATGGGTTAGTCAAAGAGGGTCCATGGTTAATTGTCCGGAAGCATCGCGCGGAAGCCTTACCTTTTGAAGGGTTTGCGCGAGTGGATGGGACACTGCGAGTTAAACTCGCTTCCATGGTTTGGTGAATTCAACATTCTCGGGTGTACCTTTTGTTGTACAGAGCGTTCAATCAGGTAGATGGAGCATAAATTTCCAGAGGGTTATGTCCATATGTAGAACACATATGGGTTTCAGAAAAGTGAGAAAAACTCAATCAGAAAGTAGAATCGAGCAAACAGTGCTAAAAACTGGTCAAAATTTAGAACGCATATTTCTGGCTCGGTATTGGAAGAACTTGGCGCCAGCGAACAGAGGTTGGTGCCGCGATTTGGCTTTAGCGCCTAGCGACAGAAGCTGTCGCCTGGCGCCTGAGCCAAATTAGTGGCGCTAAACTCTATTTTCTGACGCTAGTTCCTACATGCCTCAGCAGCTTTCTGTGCTCGATAAAATTTTTTAGTTTTGCGCAACATTATTTCGATTCTAGTTGTGAAAGATATTCCTCAAATTTCCTACGTGTAAAAAATCCTATGTTTTTAACTCATTACGGATGGTCTTTCCAATGAGATCTTTTTTATGCATATGACAATAATGTTAATAAAAATAACGCACATGAAATACTTAGAACTTTTCGAGTCTCATCGACTCATTCTAAATCATTTCCGAAATAAATTTCAGGAATTAAAATAGAAATCCTCCCCTGTGGAGTCGCCAAAAACTGTAGGGAATGTTTCAAGCATTACCCTAAACTTGAACCCCATTGTTTTCATACACTAAAGTACGGTGGAATCCAAAGGGAAAAAAGATAGAGCAAAAGAGTCGCCAACAAGTTTTAGGAAGTTGTAAACCGTTCACGAGGTGAAGGTTACATCCCTTAACGATCCAGGAGATCGTCAACTCCAATAGGTCTGGAACCATGACTGGTAGTTCGGGGATGAAAGTACAAATCCAACCTAAAAGAGATTTAACCTGCCCTAATAGCAGGCCTCTACTTTATTCTGATCGTATTCATGTACGCTTTCTGACTAACATGCAATCAATAGGTTTACCCTAAGCCTGTTTATCTATGTTGGTTGAATACTAATGCACAAACAAAACTATTATCGGCGATCACTTGAATTATAATCAAATTAACCCTAAACAAGATTATTAATTATATTGTTAAGCGTGATTACAAGTACAAATTCCCTTTAAACATGCATAAAAGGTGTGATTAAGCAATAACAATAAATAAATATAATCAAGAAACATAATAATAATCATAAATAATAAAATTATAATCATAACAATCATAATTAAAATCGTAATAATGTTAAAGCATAATAATAGAAAGATCCTAGGCATGATACTAACAAGATTAATAACAAACCCTAGCATGTCACTAAACATTAAAAATCAAAGTTTTAACCCTAACATGATACTAACATGAATATTAGGAAAGAACATAGGAAGCATAACAGAAATTATAATAAGCATATTTGATATTATAACTTTTACCTTAAACATGATACCAGGAAGATCAAAATACCCTAACATGATATTAAGAATCATAATAACAACCTAGACATGATTTCTATATCATAATATCAATAAATCAATTAAAGCACTTACTTGGATGCCTCGTACCTCTTTCTAATAACAAAATACACGCGTTAGTAACTTCAAGGAAAATATAAAACAATTAAATTAAATAATTGAAATAGATATTAAGAAATTTTAGACTAGATTTCGGACCAAACCCTCAGAAATCAAACCTTTCACGTCTAGGGCGAAGGCAACTTCGAACAATGCTAGGTATGTCTAGTGCTAATGTATGAGGAATTTTGTTTGTAAAAAGCTAGGCTTAGAAAGAGAGAGAGAATCAAGAATTTCTTGATGAGAGTTGGTGATTGAAAAGGGGAGATATGACCTATATTTATAGAGAAAAAAGAGGGTCAAAGAATAAGAAAAGAATCTGAATTCGAATCAAAATAAAACTCTATGGACAGCAGTTTTTGCAAATTTTGTTTTTATCATATCTTTTGATCTAGAAGTCCAAATAAGTCATATAATATGTCGTTGGAAATCACTTGAAGCCTAATTTCCAACCCAATTAGAATCAGATTAAAATATTTTGTAGATAAAAATATATGGCCAAAATAGTAGAAAGGTGTCAGTTTTGGATAGAGTTTCATATCTCATTCATATCTTTTTCGTTATAGCTCGGATTTAATATTATAATATATCATTGGAAAAATAATTTCAAGATCTATCCAACCATATAAAATTTGGATAAATATTATGAGGCACGAAAATAAAATCTGAATATTTTTTATCATCTTTAAATTCGAATAGAATTAGGATTAAAAAAAGGAAAGTTTTTATAAAAGGAAAGTTTTTATTTAACTCATCTTTAATCTTATCTTTTCAAAAACGATAATTAAGAACTTTTATAAACTTATGGAAGGTTCTAATTAATCCTAATTAGTTTAGGAATAGGATTAAACCTTTGGACCCTCCACATGATCATTGGGCCGTAGGTAAGATCCGGTTCGAGCCCAGTTTAGTATTTTTGCCATAACTTCCTCATTATTCATCGGAATTAGGCTTATAATATATCGTTGGAAAGGTCTTTTCAAGCCCCATCCAAATACACCATTATTGGACCCATATCACGGACCAAAATAAACTGGAATGCACGTTTTTAAAAAATAGAGTAAGAAAAGAAACATTTTCAAAAACAGAAAGAAGAGATATTTTAATAAAAACATCCTCATCACTAGACTTTTCACACTTTTGCTTTTTTCGATAATCAAATTCCATGAAAGGTATTCATCACTGGGTTTGGTTTTGGGGAGACACAAATGGGTGTCTACAATACCCCTTTATTGGTGCAGGTTAGGGGAGAAACTCGTTCGATGCGTAATCAATACTAAATAAGTCATTTAGTTACTTAGTTGAGAAGTCTTATTGTATGTTTTGTTCTTGTAAATAGGTGAAACGAGGTAAGTTGTGTGTTGATAGGTGAAAGCATGTTAGTGTGTTTAACCACGCTTACGTACTCAGCTTTGCTGATTGTGTGTTTGTGTGTTTGTTGGCCTTGTCTTTACCTTGGTCCTATGATGACCCATTTTTAATGGAGAGTAGTGGAAACAAGTAGAGAGAAGTTTTTCAGGTGATGAAGCACATTCATGATAGGCATTGAGTGAAGAGCGAATTATGCTAGTTTCCATAAGTTTATGATATGTTTATTGCTTTAATTATTTTATGGTATTATTGTTTGTGAGACTAACGCAAAGGTTTTAATTTGGTTCGGTTTTGTTGAGGGCCTACAATGGTTCCAAGTTGTAGGTTGACTTTGTTTTGCTTTGGTTTGATTTTACTTTCGTTGGTTGACCTTTTAGTTGAGTCGTTTTGAATGTTTTAAAGATAGTCTTTTGTTGTGTGTCTTTGATAGTTTCCTTAGCCGTTTTCACAGTGGTGGTAATGTCTTATATTTTCCTATTTTGAGTTTTAAACAAAGCAAAACAAGTATTTTTAAAGAAAGGAATTTCTAGGGTGTTACAATTATTGATTATTGATATTACTTTTAAGGGTTGTTTAGTTCAACAAAAATAGAGAAAGAGAATAAGCATAAGAAAAGGAACAAGGAGAATGAAAACAAAAACCAATACAATACATTTACTATTTGTTTGTTTGAATTGAGAAAGTAAAGGGAGTAAACCACTATTTGACCATCACGCAAGACAACACCTCTTCCCTTTTCTTTCCTACCTTCTTTGACCACCATAAAGACCCCACAACCCAGCCCACCCATGCTTCCTCCCTATACCGCCCTCCCCTAACCCTGTCGCACCTCCTTTACCCCCGAAACTACAAATTGCAAAACCCTAAAAATTTCACCTCTTACTCGTAAAAACAATACCTACCCCTTTTCTTATGCCATAACCTCCTGCTAGCTCATCAATGGGTGGACATAAAAAAAGCGTCCATACATAGGTTAGGTCAGCAACTTCATTTGATATGGTTGCGAAATGGGTACAAACTAAACATAAACTGATCGTTTAACTAACAAAATACTTAGCATATAATCGTGTGTTGACATTGTTAAGCGTAAAGTATTTTAATTCATCAACTAAGCATAGCAACCAAAATCCACTTTCAACATCATAAAAATCCACTTTCAACATCATTAAAAAAGGAAAAAACAAATACTTCACTTTTAGCAAAACCCACATGATATATAACACACATAATAAGACAATCAACCTTCCACTTTCATATAAAATACAACATAACTTTTCTAGTAAAACGCAAAAACAATAACAAAACCTATATTTTCCTAAAAAAAACACTTCACTTAATTCAAAGAGACAAAATTAGAGAATATACCTTAAGGCTTAAACAGAAGTTTAGCTATTTTATTTGCTTGCGTATCCTTCAGAGAGGTTGCAATTAGGCCACATATAATTAATGGTGAGTTTTTTTTTTCTTTTTTTTCCCTCTCTTAATTACTTAGGGGTTTTTTTTTTGTATAAATGCTTAATACAAGTGATGAAGTACAAATCATTATATAGACAACTAAAAGTTCTATAAATGCTAAAGTACAAGTGATGAAGTACAAGTCATTGTATAACCAGCTTTTAGGGGGATGAATCCTAATCATCCATTTTTCTGCGTTATTTGCTCTGTTATGGGAGATGTGAAGCCTTGGGTGATGTTCCCAAAAATGCCATCAATACAAAACTACAGTGCAATTTGATTATTTGTTTTCAATAACTTGTAAATTACCGGGTGTAGCAAGTTTTTGCCCGGAAAAATAAAATGAGGCAAGTAAAAGTACCCATTTTGCTATGGCCCAAACTTGAGTACCCAATTTGCAATAATTATGAAAGTTTAGTACCTAGTTTTTATATTGACTCACATCACATTTTTATGAATTTGTATTTCCCTTTTATTGAAGTGCAACCAAACAAGACTTAAGTATACAAACTAAGTAAAACTTAATACTCCCTCCGTTTTTTTATTTGCATCACTTTTCTTTTATGAGTGTTTTTTTAAAATACATCACTTCTATATTTGGTAATTTTATACTATATTTTATCAATTATCTCTCTTATTTTGGTTTTTATACTAATAAGTAAAAATTAATTATCTCCTTTACTTTTAGGTTTTTTTTTTATAATTTTGTATTCTTCAACTAACCCCACTACCTCCATATTTTATTACTTTCTCCAAATTCTCCTAAAACTCCGCGCATTGAGAAATGGATTGAGTATTTAAAAACGAAGGGAGTATCACAATTTTCGGTCAGCGTGACCTTGTAAATAAATCACTATTTATAGGACATGTATTTAATAAAAGTTTTTTTTTTCAAATCTTATATATAATTTAAGAGTCACTCTCACCACATTACTCCAAAATCCAAATCCTAAACTCTCATTCACTCCCGCTTATTTACCTAATCCCTTCATTGCTTCAACAAAAAATCTATCTAATTTAAATTAAAATAAAAAAAAAATTAATAAACAAATACACTTGGCAGTTTCATTCTCCTCATACCTTACTCCCACGTCTCCCTATATTCCATAACCATTTCAGTAACTAACCTTCAAAACTATCCCACACATAATCCAAAAAAAAAAAAGGTTCATGAAATAAGTCATACAGGTATGAGTTTTAATGAATTTATAATCTTATACAAAATATTGTATTTTTGTGATTAATTGGATAATATGAGGTATGTCATAGTGTAATTTTGATTTTTTGATAGCATTGATATTCATAATCTAAGCACCTTTGTTAACGATTGCCGTTTTAAATTTTATTCTTTATGTTTCTACTAAATTTAAGTCTTTATGATGATTAATATGAATTCAAATCTTTATGCATGATCGAGTATTATGTGTACTAATTATTTTTTCGTGGATTTTTGTTTGATTTTCAAGTTAATGTTAGTATGAACTTTACCAAGCAGAGTGATTTGAAAATTTTGTGAGGCAATGGGCGAATACATTGTTTTTTTGTTAGGGTTTATATACTACAAGTATTAGCTTAAAGCAGTTTCAAATTATCTGCCATACTACATAAAACATAATTATGGGTTTTTCCCTAACTTTGTATATTAATAAATATATAGTAGTATGATTATGACCATAATGGATATATACGCAACTCTTTTATTTCATTGATAATTTCCATGAAAATAATCATATTCTTATTTTACGCAGTTTTAAGTGATAAGATCATAATAGGTTGCAACTTTAAAATTGGTGGAAGCATGAGGTCCACATTCCTATCAATTTAGAAAAGTAAATTTAATTTGGTTTTTTAATACTCATGGGTTTTTTGAAACAATTCATATATTGCTTTATGTTTTTTATATTATTTTCTTCTAATGCATACATCAATAAATTTTTTTTTGAGATTAGATGCAACTAGATTAGAACCCGTGCGATGCACGGTTTATATAACACCTATTTTTAATTTGTACATTTTAATAATAAATCGCTATTATTTAGGGTAAAAATACCCCACATACGTGTTCCAATCCCGTAGCGACACGTGGCCCCGTCAAAGGACAATACGTGTCACTATGGGAAGATGACGCGTGTCTAATGCTAAAAAGAGCACCTGAAGTCAACAAAAAAAGGCCTTATTAAATCATGGCCCAAATCCCGAGAGATATTCTAGAAAGCCTTAAAACAGCACCCCATATTACACGTGGCATCTCTTGATTGCGCAGAAAATCAGGTAACGAAATTTTAGGGTACAAACCTTAAAGGGGCACAAACTCCCACCCCTATAAATACCCCAATCATTTATAATGAGGGGGGTGGATTACGACATTACATAAAAATAACATTAAATAGCTCAAACTTCTCTCTACTTTCTCTCTCTAGCCTTTCCGTTTCAGATCTCAAACTTGATCGTCGAAGGCAAATATTCTGGTAAAAGAATATTCGTTCATTTTTACAGGTGTCCAAGTCTAATTTCCTGAAGAGCGTGACCAGTATCCGAGGAAATCCAAAAAACACCCGAAACATTTGGCGCCGTCTGTGGGGATACTCGTCCGTTATGGCAATAGATGGTCAGACACCTAATACCGGCCCTCGTCTAGGAGAGGATTGTCATGTAGAGGACATAGTCCTTACAATTCATTCTAGTAATCCTTTAACTGCCTCATATCAAGAGGTCGATGATCCTTCAATTACTGCTGCTTCCTTGCAGACAACACTCAACAAACTTCGAAAGGAGTTTAAAAGCAACCGAGTTTCTGCCTCTAGGCAGCCGCCCAGAAAAGAGGGAGAAAGAGCTCCAAAGAAAACTCAGAACAGAGTAACCAATGCAACAGATGTTGGGAACACCCCATTTCGCCGGCCGAATGGAAGGTCTCCGAGGGTGCCACGGACGAACCTGTCTAGCCTATTGGCGAAAACCCAGTCGGCTGGGGGAGGGGCAGACAACCTCGAAGAGAGGAGATCGAGCCGTCTCGACGCTGGAAGGACGCAAGAGACTACCTTTGGCATAAACAACGGGAACGTACCGCTTACTCGGATACAGCCTCCACTCCCACAATGTCGGATGAATTCTCTAACCACTCTCTTTCCCATCATAACAACTCGACCATCTCCAGCAAGAGTCAAGCCGTTCGTACTTCAAAACCCTTTCTAGTACAACCACTTCAGTATTATCCCCCCCAAGGTTTCAACGGCATTTTGTAACCGAGTCCCCAGGTCTTCGGACAATATGGGCAATACGGTCAGACGTTCGGCTAGGCTCCCTATTTGGTCGGACAGTCCGTGCAACCCCAGCCAATTGATTCGCAGATGCGCATGCTGACTGTTAGAGATAAGTCGCCTCCGTTTTCGCAAGAAATTTTAACTTCTCCTCAACTGCAGAAGGTGAAGAGTGAAAGGAATGGTGTCCTTCGAACAAGTGTACTATTCCGTTAGTAGGTTCAGAATTATTACAAAGCTAATATATTCAGTAAGGTCAAGTGATCGGAATGCCTAGGTGGAGGCCGCTTCCGATCAGTAATATCAATGCATAATTAATATTAAAGCTAAATCTTGACTAAACCCTTCGGGTAACACCCTTAGCAGTAAAAGAACCGACTCGACGAATTAATTCGGAAGAAATTAATTCGTCGCCCGAGTATTAAATATTTAGAAGTCGGTAATTCGAGCTTGGAGCGTCGAAGAATCTCAAATGTCGAGCCAAAATTTAGGATTTGGCGAGACGGGAAAATGCTTCAAGTAACAAGTAAAATCCTAGCCACTCGAAAGGCTAGGAAAGCGCGCCCAATAGGAGTGTGCCACGTGCCAGCACACATGGCAAAACACCATGTGGCAGCACACGTGGCAGCCGCCACGTTGGCAGCCACCAAGTGGCAGCGTGCCACGTAGGGAGCGTGCCACGTGGAAGCGCGCCACTGTGGCGACACATGTGGCAAAGGCCATGGACCCGGGGCAATGGGTCATGGACACGGGCCAAAATAAAATGGCCCAACCGAACCCACCTTGGGGCTCAAGGTTGGGTGACACTTGGTTAGTTCACATTGCATGTGAAATGCCTTGGGGACCAAGTGGGAAAGTGGTCCTCACCTAACCATGTGACACTTGTTACTTGTTCCTTGGTTTATTTAACTAAGGATTGAATTCATCAACCTTTCCATGTGGGATCTTTTTGTGAAAAGTCCCACATTGAAAGATGAGTGGAATTCACAAGCTATCCTTCCTTATAAATAGCCAAAGCATGGCATGAGAATTTCTTTCTTGAGTAGGAGTTCAATAAAGCATTGCATTAGCAAAAACTCGTAAACTCATATTATACTCGGGTTTTGGTCGGACCTCGCTAACCTCAAGGTAACGGACCTAAAAGTCGTTAGTAGTTTTTGCGGGTGGATTTTCGTAGGAGGCTCGCGTATTTTCGGAGCTTAAGCTTTCAAGTAAGAGCCCGACTTTGAGGGCGAAGCACGCTTCAAAGGTAAATTCCAATTTTATCCTTTAATGTTTATTTGTTATGCTTTATGGTTTTATTAATTGCGAGTGGTTCTTTGGGTCGGGGTTGTTTCCGCGATGAGTCGGACTCACCAAACCCCAACAGCGGTATCGGAGCCTTGCTCGTTTATTTTAAAATCATAATATTTTTCAAGGTGTTTTTATGGCTTAATTTTTCTGGTATTAAGTTGCTAATTAGATTAGTAGCTCGTTTTATCTATTTTAACCTCGTATTAGAGCTATCTTAGACTCCCAAACCCAGATTTTGACCCAAAAATAGTGAATTTTGGGTGGAAAAGGCGTTCTGAAAATGGTGTTACCCTTCCAGAACTCGGTTTTTAGCCAAAAAAACGACCAGAAATGCACTTTTTGAGGGAATTTTCGTTTTTACGAAAAATTTTAAGTCTTTCTAACCTTGAAAATCAATTGCATATTTATGGTGGTTATGTAATTGGTTCAATACATATTTTATATGCAATTTTAAACCTCTTAAGGCGTGATTACTTGGTGGTAATTTGTGTTTGAAAGCTTGGTTTTATTTTTCACATAATTGCAAACTAATTGCATTAAGAGTGAAATTGTTGTTCTTTGAGGCTTCCAAGTACTAAAGATTCAATCTTTAATTATGTTAAGTGATTGAAACTTTAAGTTACTAAATTCCATGAATTTTTGTTGAACTTTATTTATTTAATCATTTTTTAGTTGATTGGAATCATAAAGTTTGAAACTTGTAATAGAAATTTGTTTATCTTCATATTGGAAGATATAATTTTTTCAAGGATTCACAAGTATTAAAGTTGGAATCTATATTGAACTTATGTTCATTTTTTCAATTCCCTTTTATTTTGTCAAAAACTCAAGATTAAATTAAATTGATGGTGAGTAATTGCCCTCTTATTTTTGTTGCACCAACTTAAACCAATTTTATTAAAGAATGGTTCTTGGAAATAATTTTGGTTACATGCACTTGGATGATTTTTTTTTTTATTTAAGTTAGACTTGTTTAAATTTTCATTTTTGCTCACGAAAACTAATTCTAAAATTAATTTAGAATTAATAAATTGTCACGCGAAATTCGAGATTAAAATCCCGAGGCTATGGCACGTAAATTGAGGCAAAACCTCCCTTGGCTAGCCGGGCTGCATAGCAGCCCGCATGTGGCTGCCAAGGGCATGCTCGATGCGTGCGGCCATGTGCGTGGAGTGTGCGAGCGTTTTAGTGCGTGTATGTGCTTGGTTTTTTGGTGTAAAGGGGAAAGCAGGCATGGCCTTGTGTCTAGCACCTTGTAAGCAAACGCTACTAGGGTGTACCTAGCTAGTGGTACGTGGGGTGGTAAAGGCACGTGCGCCAAGCCGTATAGTGCGGGGGTTGTTGGACAACCTTGACTTTCATGTGGCACGTATGTAGTGCGTGAACCACTTGAGTACGGTTGGCTTCGTGTTTGCTTATTTTGCCATTTTAATTATTTTATTAATCTAATTTGGTTTTAATTATTTTAATAAATTTTGGAGGCTAGGCCTTGGTTTTTTTAGCGGCATTGGCAAAATTTATTTTGAAAAATTTTAGGTTTTACCGGCTTAATTAATTGGATTAATTGAGTTGAATGCGGAATTTAGTGGGAGCTTCAAACATTAATTGCGCTTATTTACATAATCGGTTAAAACAACTTTGACTAGTTTTAATTAGGCGTGATAATCGGATTAACCACCTAGATTAATTACTAGTGCGGGCATGTGTTTTATGCATTGTTACTTGTTTATCGGTGTAAAATGCATGGGCCATTCACAACTAGTGAATGGATGAATGGAATGTATATTCTCTCACAGGTTTTATGAAATGGCAACTAGTGGGGCCCGATTAGGATAGAAAATACGGACTGTGATCCGTGATGTATTTTTGTAAATCTAAATACGGTCTGCAAACCGTTGAGTATTTTGTACCTTAATATTTAGATTAGTCCTAATCGTAGATACTAGTAGTTGCATTTATTTTGGTCAAGTCTTGGAAGACGAAGCCATGAAGTTGCAAATGAAGACCTTTTGAAGATTTGAAGATCTCAAGGGGTCATGCTAGTTGCCAAATGCATCTCTATTTATGTTTTTCGATATATATCTATATATATATACATATGTATACATATGTATATGTATATATATGTATATGTATATATATGTATATATATATATATGTATATGTTAGATGCATGTTTAGGATTTTGAATGTTGTGATTATTAATTAAGTTCACTTAAATCAACCAACATAGAAACCCTAGGTCCCTAAATATTGAGTAAAACATGCCATTCCAAAACAACACTTACCAACCGAACGAGGGTAGTGGTGGGCTACGCCAAAACGAGGCATCACTAGCTCTCCAAGGAACGTTAGGCATACCGGGTATGCAAGTTAATTTTGGTTGTACGCAACGATATGGGTGATGGAGTCCTAACATGTCGTGGCAAAGTGAATAAATTGTTGAGAGAGCATTAGATGCGACTATTTATTCAACCAAGAGTGGCTTGGAGCCATTAGCAAAGCGTTGCTTACGGTAGGAGATTGAGTGTTAAGACAAGCAAAGCATGCTTAACCACTCTTTTTTTCTTTGGATCTTGAAATCGACTTATTCTCGCCAAACGGGGAAAATTTTAATGCGTGGATAAGACGTTTAATAAGATTGAAGATTTGCATGAATACCTTTTAATTTTCAAATTTATTATGTTATTTACTTGATAAATGGTTATACTTTGCACTTATATTTGTAGAATTCCAAATCAAACTGTATTGTTTTCCATGATTGGTAAAGGAAATCTTTGAGAATGGTTCTCAAAGAAAATTAAAGCATTTCTAAAATACAATTCTCATAAATGACTTTTATAACAAAGTCCGAAAGGACAGTTGGACATCATGTATTCAAAATACTAGGTAGTTTTGATAAAACATGAAGTATTGAGTTGCAAACTCAAATTGTCAATATTGACAACCAACATATCTTTTCGCTTAATACATAGATGAGTAGGACTCAATGATGTAGTAATTCAAGCGTGAATTAAAGGAAAAGATGGAACTTTGTTTTACGACACAGTAGATGCTTAATTATGCTTAACAAAGTATAAAAGTCAAAGACTCTTAAAGAAGTGGTTCTTAAAAGATTATGAGATAAACTATGATAAGAAATATAGGAAACGAGGAACGAAGAAAAGGAATAAGATTCCATTTCAAACAATGAGTTCATATTATTGTAGTTAACTTAGCAATTTGTTAGCTTCACAAGTATCGGATACTGCTTGAGTGTTCCACTTTGAAAGTGACCTCAAACTATTGAAGATAAGCTAAGTTATCGACTTACAAGCTAAGAATGAAGCAAGTGGTGCTACATCAGCAATTGATCCTTTTAAAGACCTTTAAGCTATGGCTGGAACAAATAAATGGTTATTGTGTTCCGTAATCAGCAATTGATCCGTTTACACACGGAAAGACTCACATTCAAAGCAATGAGCAATAGTTGCAAATTTATTTGAATGTCATGGTTGTCTAAACCATGAGTGAAGAATGCTTGATTATAAACAAACATTATCTTAACATGATAAACTAGAAAAAGCTCAAATTCATGGGCATGATTTGCGTTCCGAACATCTTTAGCAATTTCACATCGACAAGAACGTACTCAAGGCTCTATTAGATAGGCTCTTGATAGTTGATCGATTCGGAGTCGTTCTAAGACAAGCAAGTCTTACCTGTTGAAACCGACAAAGTAAAGAGCTATTGTTCTTGGTATAGACAATTGACTCCGAAAGCTATAGAGGATTCATTTACTTCAACGTCTCACAAATAATTTGAAAGAAAATGGCTATATTCATCAAATGTGAACAAACTTGACCTTGAATAGTTCACGAGTTCAGTGAAGTACAGAATCGACTTGGCAAGATATCAAAACGTCTAGATTAGATCGAGCGATGTTTGCTTGAGACAAGCGTGACCATCACAAAGTTATGAAATTGAAATTTTCATAAATAACTCCACAAAGAACATAGTGTGTCTTCACGGAGACCTCGATGCCATTTAAAAATGACTCGAACAATGATGAGTCACATCCCTTACTATAAAAAGTTCTTAAGATTTGCACGAAGGACTAATGTTACACTAAACAAAATGTCGAAGCTAAGAAAGAACGCCATATTCAGTTATGGATAGAATTATCTTCTAAATATCTTTTCAAGTATATGTCTAAAACACTTAGCCAGAGTGAGAGTTCATTGGCTCAGTGGGAACTAAGTGATTCAGTGGGAGCTCACTAGCTTAGCAAGAGCTAGGTGGTTGAGTGGGAGCTTAATGGCTCATTAAAGGCTAAGATAGCTTAAGTGGGAGCTAACTGTTTGTTTCATCACAACGAACTTTTACCCAAAGACAATATACAAGTCTCTTTGTAAGCATTCAAGTGAGACCATGGACATTACCTCCACAACCTAATTGAGAACATAGTGTTTGTTGCTCTAAGTGGCGTCTTTCTGAAAAGTAACACATTTCCAAAACGACAAGTGGGAGGAAAATGAACTCAATGATCATCGAGCTTAGCAACAAACTAGAACTGAGAATCTTGGAAGACCTTAAAAGGGCTTCGTGAGAATACTTGATCAAGAATACTCAAAAGGACTTTACAAGTGCCTTAAAAGAGAATTCATTTCTCACAAAACTTTTGAAAAGTTGGAGTAAGATCAATATTATCAAAGGGCTTTGGAAGCACTTTGAAACTCAATGTTTGATTCAATAACCCCGTATACGTATAGAATTCACCAAAGGCTTGGGTTGAATCCTATAAATTTTCTATTAAGTTAGAAATAAACCTAAGAGTTACAAGCATACTATTTACTATTAGATAGTAAAGGAATAATGTCTTGTAAGATAGCTACGATAAATTCAAATTCCAAATAATGGTTAGAGGCCACAAAAATCCGAGATAGACTCCATGTTTGAAAATCATGTTTGAAACTTGATTAATTTTCATAAAGGGTGAAAGACCCATCGATTGCAAATAAGTTTTCAAGGAGAAAACTAACAAATGTGGAAATGTATATGCATACATAGCTAGATTGTATGAAAAGGATACAATTAAATTCACGGAGTTGATTTTAATAAAAACCTATTCACCAATCGGAATGCTAAAGTCTTTTCGTGATTGTTTTAGCAAAATTACTCATATGAAATATGGCAAAATAGCTACCAAAACCGCCTTCCCAAAATAGGATTTTAGAAGTGACTATGGAATAGTCTAAGGGGTTTTGAAAATCTAAATAATGCTAGATTTGAAAGCAATCTCAAGGAATCTGTCATGGGATTAAAGGAAGCATTGCATATAGGAACTGGAACGTGTTTTCTCATAAAGTCAATAAGAGGATTGACTTATGGAGAAACATAGAAATTCTCATGAATAAGAATTTTAGTGGGAGCAAAAGTAAAGGTCCAATGAGAAGTTTACGAACTCTATTGTGAAATAACTATCAAATGCTAAATGCTTAGGTTCGAAAGTATTTTCGACAATGGACCAAGAAAAAGACGATACTTAGTACGTATTGGGTATTAAGTTCAATTGTATAGGCTTAATAAAATGTTTGAACGTGTAAAGGAGTTTACCGTGTAAATTGAAGGACTATGAAAGACTTTAGACCCGTATGTATAAAACTTAGTAAATGTTTGAACTAAGTATAAGCTAGGCTAAATACTAAGTCAAACATGAAATACTCTAATAGAAACTTTCAACCATATCACACAGCAAACTATTTAGCAAAGACTCAGTGAAAGTGAATGAGCTAAAAAATACAAATTGATGGAATAAAATTGGGAATTACTCTGCAATTTAATCCATCATGTACGCTGTGATATGGAATCGTCGCACGACTTACTTGCTTAGAGCATCTGAAGTATGTATGTAGTACCTATCAACCTGAATCTATATAATAGATTGTTAGATTATGGCCAAGAACATCCAAAGTACTTGTATAAGTAACAGGATGAGTTCTTGACTTGTAGAAACAAATACGATTTGAGAATTGATGTTGCAAGCACAAACCTTAACAAGGATTAGATCCTTAACAAGGAAGTCGTTTATAAGCACGAGCTAACAATAAGTCGTGGCTTGAGAATGGTAACATGGACGTGGATCCATGTGTAATGAGCAGGAATTTAAGGAAAATTTCCATGATCACAAGTGATTAGGGTATCCCAAATCATTGTGAGCCGTTTGGAATGAAAACCAAGCAAAGCATCATCAGGAAGTCTACTAAAATATATGTTGAGAATATTGTTGCCTTAATGGCGATAATAAAGAAGATGTTCTATCGCTGCTGAACGTTAATGATTGTAGGTCGTCAAGTTAAAGGTCTCAATCATGAAAATGAGTGGGAGCCATCACTTGGACGATAAATCCTAAATCACATATAATCCATGACACTCTCAAATTTTATCATCTTATTATGAAAGTGATCAGTAATGAAGATGCTAAGATTAGCAAAGTAATTATAACTAAACCTATGCAATGAGTGAACGACAACATTCACAATTTCATGAAAGAAATCTAACATATTAGATATGGGTGTGAATTCTATAATGTTTTATAAAGAGTGATACTCTTAAAACATTCAGAAAAACCATTTATCATAAGATGAACCATTCAGGTTTTGGAGTAATTTAAAATTTCATGCAATTTTATCACTCCGTTTGCTATTTAATTGAGGTTTAGAATTAAATAATGAGTCCATTCGATTCTTGGAATATGCAAAATAGGGTATCAAGACCAATCTTGGTAAGGAAACACCTATTAAGTGAACGTTAAATATTATAATCGAAAATTATCCCTAATCGAAAATATATTGCTTAATATTTTTTATATTATTTTCTTCCAATGCATACATCAATAAATTGTTTTTGAGATTAGATGCAACTAGATTAGAACCCGTGCGATGCACGGTTTATATAACACCTATTTTTAATTTGTACATTTTAATAATAAATCGTTATTGTTTAGGGTAAAAATACCCCACATACGTGTTCCAATCCCGTAGCGACACGTGGCCCCGTCAAAGGGCAAGACGTGTCACTATGGGAAGATGACGCATGTCTAATACTAAAAAGAGTACCTGAAGTCAACATTAAAAGGCCTTATTATATCATGGTCCAAATCCCAAGAGATATTCTAGAAAGCCTTAAAACGGCTCCCTCATATTACACGTGGCATCTTTTGATTGCGCAGCAAATAAGGTCACGGAATTTTAGGGTACAAACCTTAAAGAGGCACAAACTCCCACTCCTATAAATACCCCAATCATTTATGATGAGGGGGGTGGATTACGACATTACATAAAAAGAACATTAAATAGCTCCAACTTCTCTCTACTTTCTCTCTCTAGCCTTTCCGTTTCAGATCTCAAACTTGATCGTCGGAGGCGAATATTCCGGTAAAAGAATATTCGTTCATTTTTTCAAGTGTCCGAGTCTCATTGCCTGAAGAGCGTGACCAGTATCCGAGGAAATCCAAAAAACATCTGAAACATTTGGCGCCTTCTGTGGGGATACTCGTCCGTTATGGCAATAGATGGTCAGACACCTAATACCGACCCTCGTCTAGGAGAGGACGGTCATGTAGAGGACATAGTCCCTACAATTCATTCCAGTCTTCCTTTAAACGCCTCATTTCAAGAAGCTGATGATCCTCCATTTACTGCTGCTTCCTTGCAGACCGCACTCAACAAACTTCGGAAGGAGTTTAAAAGCAACCGAGCTTCTACCTCTAGGCAGCCGCCCAGAAAAGAGGGAGAAAGAGCTCCAACAAAAACTCAAAACAGAGCAACCAATGCAACAGATGCTGGGAACACCCCATTTCACAGGTCGAATGGAAGGTCTCCGAGGGTGCCACGGACGAACTTGTCTAGTCAGTTGGCGAAAACCCAGTCGGCTGGGGGAGGGGCAGACAGCCTCGAAGAGAGGAGACCAAGCCGTCTCGACGTTGTAAGGACACAAGAGACTACCTTTGGCATAAACAACGGGAACGTGCCGCTTACTCGGATACAGCCTCCACTCCCACAATGCCGGATGAATTCTCTAACCACTCTCTTTCCCAGCATAACAACTCGGCCATCTCCAGCAGGATTCAAGCCGTTCGTACTCCAAACCCCATTCTAGTACAACCACATCAGCCCCCCAAGGTTTCAACGGCATTCTATAGCCGAGTCCCCAGGTCTTCGGATAATATGGGCAATACGAACAGACGTTCAGCCAGGCTCCCTATTTGGCCGGACAGTCCGTGCAACCCCAGCCAATTGATTGGCAGATGCGCTTGCTGACTGTTGGAGATAAGTCGCCTCCGTTTTTCGCAAGAAATTTAACTTCTCCTCAACCGCCGAAGTTGAAGAGTGAAAGGAATGGTGTCCTTCGAACAAGTGTACTATTCCGTTAGTGGGTTCAGAATTATTAGAAAGCTAATATATTAAGTAAGGTCAAGTGATCGGAATGCCTAGGTGGAGGCCGCTTCCGATCAGTAATATGAATGCATAATTAATATTACAGCTTAATCTTGACTGAAACCTTTGGGTCACACTCTTAGTAGTAAACGAACCGACTCGACGAATTAATTTAGAAGAAATTAATTCGTCGCCCGAGTATTAAATATTTAGACGTCGGTAATTCGAGCTTTGAGCGTAGGAGAATCTCAAATGTCGAGCCTAAATTTAGGGTTTGGGTAGACGGGAAAATGCTTTAAGTAACAAGTAAAATCCTAGCCACTCGAAAACCTAGAAAAATGCGCCCAATAGGAGCGTGCCACGTGGCAGCACACATGGCAAAACGCCATGTGGCAGGACACGTGGCAGCCATGTTGGCAGCCGCCAAGTGGCAGACGCCACGTTGGCAGCCACCAAGTGGCATCGTGCCACGTAGGGAGCGTGCCACTGTGGTGACACATGTGGAAAGGGCCGTTGACCCGGGGCAATGGATCATGGACACGGGCCAAAATAAAATTGCCCAACCAAACCCAACTTGGGGCTGAAGGTTAGGTGACACATGGTTAGTTCACATTGCATGTGAAATGCCTTGGGGACCAAGTGGGAAAGTGGTCCTCACCTAACCATGTGACACTTGTTACTTGTTCCTTGGTTTATTTAACTAAGGATTAAATTCATCAATCTTTCCATGTGGGATCTTTTTGTGAAAAGTCCCACATTGAAAGATGAGTGGAATTCACAAGCTATCCTTCCTTATAAATAGCCAAAGCATGGCATGAGAATTTCTTTCTTTAGTAGGAGTTCAATAGAGCATTGCATTAGCAAAAACTCGTAAACTCATATAATACTCGGGTTTTGGTCGGACCTCGCTAACCTCAAGGTAACGGACCTAAAAGTCGTTAGTAGTTTTTGCGGGTGGATTTTCGTAGGAGGCTCGCGTATTTTCGGAGCTTAAGCTTTCAAGTAAGAGCCCGACTTTGAGGGCGAAGCACGCTTCAAAGGTAAATTCCGATTTTATCCTTTAATGTTTATTTGTTATGCTTTATGGTTTTATTAATTGGGAGTGGTTCTTTGGGTCGGGGTTGTTTCCGCGGTGAGTCGGACTCACCAAACCCCAACAAAGAGTGTACTTGTGGGCGTCTATGATGTTACGGGCAACCCCGAGGAACACATCACACAAAAACCTGATGTACTTACAAAGCGTAAATGATGCTACCTGGTGTAAATACTTCCCGGCCACTTTGAAGCTAGGGTGTAGCGCAGGATTGGTTGAATAGCCTTCCGGCCGGGTGTATCAATTGCTTTACCACACTTAGTTTGTTGTTCATGGGGAATTTCTCTTACAACATACCACCTCGAAAGACAAGTCTCAATTCGGCAACAATTGTGCAAGGAAAAAATGAGGGCCTACATTTGTACGTCCAAAGATTTAACCAAGAAAAAGCCTATATTCATAATCTGCCGGATGAAATGGCTTACTCTAAATTTCTCCGAGGATTAAGGCATAATGGTTTAAGTTAAAAAGGTTCGGACATACGCAGGTGTTCTGCGGGAAGCCGAGGCTTACATTAAAGCAGCCGACTTTTGTTCGCTTACAAAAGCAGAGGCGTCGGGCAAGGGGGTTGAGAAGAAACAATCTACTCAGCAAGACTCGATAGGTAAAAAGAAGGAGGGAACAAAAGGAAAGAAGTTTGGGTGGCCAACGGCCAACAACCAAAATCAAAGAAAGTCAAGACGTACGAGCCCCAATACGAGTTTAACAAGGATTGTTACTCTATCTTGATGGAAATAAAGGATAAGTTCAAGTTTGAAAAGCCCCGACCGTTAAGAGGCTCGACCCAGTAAAGGAATAAAAATAAGTACTGCCACTACTATAAGAATGTGGGGCATGACACAAACAATTGTATCAATCTAAAGAGACTGTTGGACAAACTAGTCGAGAAGGGCATGCTGAACTCTTATGTGATGAAATCCAAGTTCACTTATACATGGACAGACAATACGTCCGAAAAGAAAAAGAAAAATGACAAGGAAGATGATGGGAATAGTACCGATTTAAGCTTTGTGGTCGTAATATCAGGGGGATTCGCCTCAGGCGGCTCCACCATGAAGGGAATCAAGCAAAACGCCTGGAACTTGGGAAAGGTGATGCAGGAAGACTAAGTGAAGGCCAAACTCGTCCCCGATGTAATCGTTAGTGAGGCCGACCAAGGGAAGGTTAAAGCCCTACTCAACGATCCTATGGTGTTCATTATGAAGATATCCAACTTGAAAGTGGGCCGAATACTGATAGATACGGGCAGCTCGTCCGATATCATCAGCCTTGACGCCTTGAAGAATTTAAAGTTCCCAGAAGATGCTCTGAAAGACATTACTCATGCATTAGTGGGATTTGGGGGAAGCATCATTCACCCAATCGAACAGATTGATTTGCCAGTCCGATTTGGGCAGAAAGGGGAAGGAAGGGATATGGTCGTCCGATTTTTAGTGGTGAAAGAATTTACTGGCTATAATTTCATACTCGGTCGTCCCACCCTCAACGCTGCAAAGGCTGTGATCGTCCCTCATCTGATGTTGTTGAAGTTTGAACGATTGGAAGAAAAAATTGGTTTGATTCAAGGAAGTCAAAAAATGGCAAAAGAATGTAATAAGCTAGCTGTTAAGCCAACCATTCATGGACATGGAAAGACGTCCGAGTCAAAAGGGGAAGAACCCACACTCCAAGCATACTAGGTCGGCTAAAATCAAAAGCAGGCCATGGGCGACCAATCATAGCAATTAATGACCGTCGGTCGGCTTGAAGAGTTGAGACCTCAGCCGGCCGGCGATCACTAAGATGTAGTGCTCGACCTCGATCAACTAGGTCGGACGGTCAGTGTAGGCACTATAGCTATGGGTCTTCTTGGAGATGAGTTAGTTCAACTATTGAGCGAATTTAAAGATGTGTTTGCGTTCAAAGTTAGTGAAATGCCAGACATAAGCCCTAACCTGGCCGTGCACAAGCTGGATGTAAACCCAGTCATTAAAATTGTCCGCTAAAAGAAAAGAAACCATGGAGAAGAGAGGAATTAGGTGGCCGCAACTGAAGTGAAAAAGTTGCTGGACGCTGGCTTCATTCGACAATGCTACTACCCAGATTGGGTAGCAAACGTAGTTCTTGTGAAAAAGCCGAATGGGACTTGGAGGATGTGTGTGGACTATACAGATTTGAACAAGGCATGCCCTAAGGATAGCTCTCCTTTGCCTAAATCGACCGCCTAGTTGATTCCACGGTCGAGCATGCCCTAATGAGCTTCATGGACGCATACTCCGGATTCCATCAAATTCCTCTATGTGAAGAAGATCAAGAGAAGACGGCATTTGTGACCGAGCAGGGATTGTACTGTTACAGAGTTATGCCATTCGGCCTCAAGAATGCCCCTGCTACATTTCAACGGCTAGTCAATACAGTCTTTAGAGATCAACTCGGCCGGAATATGGAGGCATACATTGATGACATAATTGTCAAGTCAAAGGAATCGGCCGACCATCATAATGATCTTCGAGAAACATTTACTGAACTCAGGCGGCATAAGATGATGTTAAAACCGTAGCAATGTGTCTTTGGTGTTGAGTCCGGTAAATTTCTCGGATTTTTTATTGATCAACGTGGAATTGAAGCTAACCCTGAAAAAATTCAAGTCGTCTTGGACATGAAGTCTCCAAGAACAATTAAGGAGGTGCAAAGATTAATCGGATGTGACGCAGGTGCATGGAACTTAGTGGAAGAAGTGGAAGACTTGCAACGTGTCGTGACACAAAGTTGAGCCAAGCTGCTTGGAGGTCACCTCTCGGGACTAACCATCATCACACTTGAAGACAAGAAGATTTGAAGAGGTTCTTCCGAACCTAGGAAGTCCGACCGAACCATTTTGTCAGTTTCCAACCCGATTTTGTCAGTTTTGCAGCAGTGGTCGAACTCCAAAGGTTCGACCGAACCAGAAGCAGGACAGTTCGACCAAACCTACCCTTAGTTCGGTCAAACCTACCCACAAGTTCGACCGAACTTACCCTTAGTTCGGCCGAACCTTTTCCCGTTTTCTTGTCAATTTGTGCAAACTATTTAAGTTGTTTTAAGACGTTTTGCTTCTTAATTAATGTTGAACTTTACTTGATTTTTTAATCAAAGAGACTTTCTCTCTCTACCATAATCTTTGTGATTATATTGATTTCTTTGTGATTTCTACCTTGTAATCTTTGTGGTTACACCTTAATCCTAGCTTTACTTGGTGTTGGCTTTGATTATGACCCCTATTTTCATTATCTTGGTGATTTTGAGATAGGTTTGCGTTATTTTGTTGGTTTGAACTTGTTGTTACTTGATTTCTCTTCCCTTTTTCTTGGGTTTTGTTGGTTATTTCATATCATTTGGTATCACATTGTAACCTTCATCATCTTCATTATAGTATCTATCACCCATGTTTCAAGATAGAAATCTTGGGAAAAAAGTTGATGTGCATGCCCATGGAAGTTTTGATCAAGTGGTGGAAAAAGCTTTGAAGTTTGAGAAGTATGAAAAGGTGAGTAGTGCTAGTGGGTATACTAAGCCTACCTTCAAGAGTTATTTTGCTCCAAAGGGTGAGACAAGCAAGCCCATTGCCAAGGATGACAAAAGCAAGGCTCCCATGTACTCTTCTAGCAAAGATAACCACAATCAAATGAGCAATCGAGAGACTTGCTACAAGTGTAGAGGTTATGGACATTTTGCTAATGAGTGTCCAAATAGTAGAGCTATGATGATTCGTGAAATGGATGATGATGATTACGAAGATGAGAAGAGGGATTTTGGAGACCCTATATATGATGAAGAGGATGAGATTCTAGTTGAAGCCGATGAGGGTCAAATCCTTGTTGTGAGGAGGGCACTTCACTCCATTTCTACCCCTTTGGCGGAAGAGCAAAGGGAAAACATCTTCCAAACTCGTTGTACCATCAAGGATCGAGTTTGCAACCTTATCATTGATAGTGGCTCTTGCACTAATGTCGCTTCAACAACATTGGTGAGCAAGATCAATCTTGAAACTACTGATCATCCTACTCCTTACAAGCTTCAATGGCTTAACAATCACAATGAGGTGAAGGTAACGAAACAAACTCTTCTTTCTTTCTCAATTGGCAAGCTATATAAGGATGAGGTACTTTGTGATGTATTGCCTATGGATGCTTGTCATGTATTGCTTGGTAGACCTTGGAAATAGAGATGTAATGCATGACAGAAGAAAGAAAACTTATTCATTCATGATGGATAAGAAGAATATTGTACTAAACCCGGCCCCTTGTCCCCCACCATCAAACACAAAGAACCCTTGGGTACGGAAAACACAATAAAAGAGAACCTTCTCATTGGGGAAAATGAGATGGGAAAGGAGATAAATCAAGGACACCTTGTCTTTATTTGTCTTCATTGGGAAACACAAGAGAGTGAGCGAGAGAACCCAATCCACCCCCTTGTCAAGGAAGTATTGGTTGAGTACCATGATGTTTTTCCCGATGATCTCCCCCCCCCCGGTTTTCCACCTATTAGGGGACTGAGCATCAAATCGATCTTATTCTCGGATCACAACTCCCTAATGGACCGGCTTATAGGTGTACCCCCGATGAAGCAAGAGAGATTCAAAGACAAGTTGGTGAGTTGATTGAAAGAGGATTTGTGAGGGAATCCCTTAGCCCTTGTTCGGTTCCGGCTCTTTTGGTTCCGAAAAAGGATGGTACATGGAGGATGTGTGTGGATAGTAGGGTCATCAATAACATCACCATCAAGTACCGCTTCCCTATTCCCCGACTTGATGATATGCTTGATGAGTTATATGGTTCCAAGGTGTTTTTGAAGATTGACTTGAGGATGGGGTACCATCAAATTCATATGCGTGAAGGAGATGAGTGGAAGACCGCTTTCAAGGAAAATCAAGGCTTGTATGAGTGGCTAGTTATGCCATTTGGGCTCTCTAATGCTCCTAGCACTTTCATGAGGCTCATGAATGAGGTACTTTGCCCCTTCATTGGTAAATTTGTTGTTGTTTATTTTGATGACATACTTGTTTATAGCAAATGTGAACTTTATCATGTTTAACATTTGAGGCAAGTATTTGAGATATTGAGAAGTAGGAGGCTTTTTTCCAAGTTGGAAAAGTGTACTTTTATGGTGGATAGTATTGTTTTTGTTGGTTATGTGATTTCGAATGTAGGGATCTCAATGGACCCTAGTAAAGTGGAGGCCATTCAATCTTGGCCTACTCCTACTACTCTCACTCAAGTTAGGAGTTACATGGTTTAGCTTCCTTCTATCGAAGGTTTGTGAAGAATTTTAGCACTATTTTGGCCCCGGTGACCGAATGCATGAAGAAGGGTACTTTTAAGTGGACACCATCGGCTCAAAGGGCTTTTGAGACCCTCAAGAAGAAGTTGTGTGAGGCTCCAATCTTAGCTCTTCCGAATTTTTATCAACCCTTTGAAGTTGAATGTGATGCTAGTGGGGTTGGAGTTGGAGCGGTTCTTGTGAAGGAGGGAGGTTGGTTGCCTATTTTAGTGAGAGGCTTGGTGGAGCAAGAATGAGGTATAGTACCCATGACAAGGAATTCTATGCTATTGTGAGGGCTCTTGATCATTGGTCACATTACTTGAGGCCTGGACCATTTGTACTACACTCCGATCATGAAGCTCTCAAGTAAATCAATGTTCTCATAAACTCAATGCAAGGCATGCCAAATGGGTTGAATTCCTCCAATCATTCACTTTCTCTTCTAAGTACAAGGAAGGGAAGAGCAATGTTTTTTTCGATGCTCTAGGAGGCATTGTATGATCACTATTCTTGATGCGAAGTTTTTAAGGTTTGAGTTGCTGAAAGAGTTGTATCGCAATGATGAGGATTTTGGTGGGTTGATGAAGAAGTGTGAGGAAGGGGTCGATGGCTCTTTCATAGGGCAAGAGGGTTTCCTTTTCAAGGGAAACAAGCTTTGTGTTCCGAAATGCTCTCATCGACGGATGTTTGTTAAGGAAGCTCATCAAGGAGGTCTAGCCGGACACTTTGGGGTTGCAAAAACATATGACATTCTTCGAGAGCATTTTTATTGTCCCAAGATATTTGGTGATGTGCAAGATGTGATACCTCGTTATGGGGCTTGTCACAAGGCTAAGAGTCAATTCTGTGAAGGACTCTACTCTCCTCTTCCGGTCCCTAATCACCCTTGGGATGATCTTAGTATGGATTTTGTGGTTGCTCTCCCTCGCACTCAAAGGCAAAATGATTTCGTGTTTGTTGTGGTTGATCGTTTTAGAAAGATGGCTCACTTCATTCCTTGCCACAAGACCGATGACGCCTCTCATGTGGCTACCTTGTTCTTTAGAGAAGTGGTGAAGCTTCATAGCATTCCAAAAAGTATTGTGTCGGACCGTGATCCTAAGTTCTTGAGCTACTTTTGGAAGACTTTTTAGAAGTTAGTGGGAACCAAGCTCTTGTTTAGTACCTCTAGTCACCCTCAAACCGATGGCCAAACCGAGGTAACTAATCATACCATGTCCACCGTTCTCCAAGCTATCATTACCAAACACATGAAAGATTGGGATCTTAAGCTACCTCAAGTTGAATTTGCTTACAACCGCTCTCATTGCATAGCTACCGGGAAAACACCATTTGAAGTAGTGTATGGCTTCAATCCCTGCCTACCACTTGACTTGTTTCCTAGTATCCCTCAAGAGGAGTTAAGCTTTGAGGTGAAAGATAGAGTTAAAACGATGAAAAAGCTTCATGAAGATGTCAAGAAGAGAATTGAGAAGGCGAATGAGAGTTACAAGGCAAGGGAAAACAAATTCAAGAAGCCAAGGGAATTCAATGTAGGTGATCTTGTGTGGCTCCATCCTCGGAAGGAAAGATTCCCGGCTAAGAGAAAGAACAAGCTCATGCCAAGATCCGAAGGCCCCTTTGAAGTTGTGGAGAAAGTTGGACCTAATGCTTACAAGCTTAAACTACCGGGAGACTTTGGTGTTCATGCTACCTTTAGTGTTGGTGATCTTGCTCCTTTCCTTTTTGAAGATGATATTGGTGATGATGAGCCGGAATTGAGGGCAATTCCTTTTGAAGATGAGGGGTTTGACGCGGGTGCATGGAACTTAGTGGAAGAAGTGGAAGACTTTCCACGTGTCGTGACACGAAGTCGGGCCAAGCTCCTTGGAGGTCACCTCTCGGGACTAACCATCATCACACTTGAAGACAAGAAGATTTGAAGAGGTTTAGCCGAACCTAGGAAGTCCGACCGAACCATTTTGTCAGTTTCCAACCCGATTTTATCAGTTTTGCAGTAGTGGTCAAACTCTATAGGTTCGATCGAACCAGGAGCACGAAAGTTTGACCGAACCTACCCACAAGTTCGACCAAACATACCCTTAGTTCGGCCGAACCTTTTCCCGTTTTCTTTTCTGTTTGTGCAAACTATTTAAGTTGTTTTAAGACGTTTTTCTTCTTAATTAATGTTAAACTTTGCTTGATTTTGTAATCAAAGGGACTTTCTCTCTCTACCATAATCTTTGTGATTATCTTGCTTTCTTTGTGATTGCTAGCTTATAATCTTTGTGGTTACACCTTAATTCTAGCTTTACTTGGTGTTGGCTTTGATTAAGACCCCTATTTTCATTATCTTGGTGATTTTGAGATAGGTTTGCCTTATTTTGTTGGTTTGAACTTGTTATTATTTGATTTCTCCTCCCCTTTTCTTGGGTTTTGTTGGTTATTTCATATCATGCTGTTTAGTAGCACTTGGCCGATTTCTGTCAAGATTAGGGGACAAATGCCGATACTTTTTTCAGATTATCAATATGAAAGCCATGTTTGAGTTGACGGAAGAAGCTAAGGAAGAATTCGTACAGTTAAAGTCATCTGCATACATTGCCTCAGCTCGTTAGTCCACTCAAGGATGAGAAGTTGTACATTTATCTCGCCATCTCTGAACACTCTTCAAGTGTCGTCCTCCTTGCTGAAAAGGACGGACACCAGATCCCAGCCTATTTTATCAGTCATGTGCTACACAACGACGAGCTAGGGTATCCCCCGGCTAAAAAGTTTGGTCTAACATTGTACATGGTATCAAAGAAGCTGTGGCCATACTTCCTGGCACATTCAATTGTGGTCTACACAGATCAACCACTCAAGAAGTCGTTTGCTACTTTAGAAGCTAGTGGCCGCATGCTTAAATGAGCTTTAGAGCTGAGAGGCTTTAACATCACGTTCGAGCCCAGAAAAGCTATAAAGGGGCAGGTGTAGACACCTAAAAATGTCTCCCTAAAACCAAACCCGATGATGAACAATCTTTCGCCGCCACTATTGGTCGGGTTCAGTATTTAATCCCGAGAGTGCTTAAAAAATCGTATTTGATTAAATTCGTATTTTTGAATAGTCCATGGATTAGTCTTGATGTTTGGTAAAAGCATAGTTTTAATTTCATCCCAAACTTATTAGCCCAAACCTTTTTTTATTTTATTGTTTTATTATTTATTTTTGGCCCAAACCTTTTATTTATTTTATTTACTTATTTTCTTATTTTAGCCCAAATAACAATAAATCAGAAAAAGGCCCGAAATTATCAATCGGCACTTAAAATGCTGAACGTAATTAGGGTTAGAAATGAATTTAGACGGAAAAGCGGACTGAAAATTCCCGCGCCACGGCAGCTATCCACCGCGTCACGGGAAACTATCCCGTATTACGGTGGGATTTCCCGTGACACGGGAAACCTACTGTGACACGGGAATTTCCGTGTCCTTTCCGCGTAAACCCTTAACGTGTTTTCTCCCCCGTTTACTAAAAATTTCCCACGTCACACAAAATTTGCACCGTGTCACGGGAATGTTTCCCGTATAACAGTGGGATTTCCCGTGTCGCGGTACAGTTTGCCGTGTCGCGGGATACTTTTTTAGGGTTTTATCATTTTAGGGTTCCGTGTGTTCCCTCAGCACATTTTTTCTATATATACCCCCTCATTTCTGATGTACGGGGCATCAATTAATTCTCTATTTTCCTCTCTTCTATTCTCTAGACTAAACACTAGCCTACCCTTATTCTTTCAAAATTCCTTCTTCAAGTACTCCAAGGAGTCCATACTTTACTCGTGGTTCTGTCCTTAAGCCAAGGCGTGAAAGGTAGAACTGTTTGAGGGTTTGGCCCCAAATCAATTCTATTTAATTTAATTTAATTTAATTATTGTTTTATTATTATTTCCTTGAAGTTACTAACTAGTTTATTATTTTGTAGTTGCAAACAAACAGAATCAAAGTAAGAATTATGTTTCTATGATCACCATATTGCATGTCTAAAGGGAATATGTAATTGAAAATCACGCCTAATAAGATAATTTGGACAACCGGTTTAGGTTCCTTTTTAATCTTGTTAATTAATTCAAGTGATCACAAATATTTTAGAATTATATGTTGCATTAATATTAAACCAATTTAGCTTAATAATAGTTTGGAGCAAATTGAATATTCTGTTTGTATGCCTTTGAGATCGTAGGAATCATTTTTCACTATAAGAATCGAGTAGAGGCCAATACGGGCGAATGTGACTCCATGACTCACTTCGTACCATCATCCCCGATCCTGCTTTCGTGGTTCCGAACCATATGGAGTTAGTAATCTCATGGATTATGAATGGGGTGTAACCTTCACGGGTCAATCGTTGTTGCCTTCGTTATCCCTTTATCGTGGTTGCCTTTTATGATCTGTGAACAGTTTACAAGTTCCTTAAAAACTTGTTGACGGCTCCCTACTTTACTTGTCCCTAATCGTATACGTCAATTCCCACTTCCTATGAGTGTCAAGCATATTCACCACATGCTTAACGTAGGCGCACTTCGAACGACGTCTACAACAGGCCTTTGCTGTTTTTTTGGCTGAGATGACACGGCCAAATTTACAACCCGCTGGAGACCAGATCTGGAAAGTATATGTAGATGGTAGTGCAACAGCGGCCGAGTGCGGCGCCGGGATTATCTGTCAATCTCCGGAGGGATATAAGTTTGAATATGCAATGAGATTTTAGTTCCAAGCCTCCAATAATGAGGCCGAGTATGAAGTGTTGTTGGCCGGCCTTAGAATGTGTAAGGCGGCAAGGGAAACTAAAGTTGATGTGAGCTCGGATTCCCAGCTTATAGTCAACCAAGTTAATTGTGACTTTAAAGCCAAGGAGCCGGCCATAATGAAATACTTGCAAATGGTAAAAGAAGAAGCCAAGGTCCTAGAGAACTTTACCCTGAAACAAGTCCCCCGTTCGTCCAATCATCAAGCGGATGCCCTCTCAAAATTAGCATCCTCGGCATCATATGATACTCCCAGATCAATGTTTTAGGAAGTAAAGGAAAAGAGGAGTATTGATGTCGAGCCAGTACAGATCATTGATAGAAGCTCAACTTGGATGGATGGAATCATTTCCTACCTTAGGGATGGATTGCTCCCGGCCGATGCGAAAGAGAGCCGGTTGATGAAAAAGAGAGCATCCTATTTCGAGATGAAGAAGGGGGAGTTATTTAAGAAAGCTTTTGTGAAGCCTTATCTGAAGTGTATTACCCCTAAGAGGGGGAATGATGTGTTGGACGACCTCCACCAGGGGCATTGCGGTTCCCACATTGGAGGACGAGCCTTGGCTGAAAAGGCCACCCACTTAGTGTTTCGGGGTTTTCTGATGTCCTGCGGGAGAGCTACAATTCCGAGACTGGAACCGGACGCCTGTACCTGCAAAATAACGGAGACTCCTGAGAGCTCCGCCTCCAACGGTCAAGTTAGTACCTGATTAAGGAGTAATTAATACAGAAATTAAAGTAATAAGGTCTCTCTAGGTGAGAGTATTTAATGTAGGTAATCTGCTTTGCTAGCGAGATCAGCCGGTTATTAGTGTGTTCCGTAATGTTTCTCCTCCGTTCCGTTAATTATTCGGTCCCTTGATTAATGAGGATTAATCGAGTATTTATAGCCTTGGGAAGCGTGCAACTCTCTAGGTTTAAGGTAAACCTAGGGCCGATCGGGCTTCTAGACTGAAATGGGCCTTGATGGCCGGTTGTCCCATTTGGCATGGGTGGACACGTGGCGTGTCTTAAGTGGTCCGTGGAGGACGCGTGGCGGAACCTGGTTGGTCCACTTGTCAAACGGCGCTTGGTGGATAAAAATCCCCTAATCATTTGCCCCTCACAGGTGGCACGCGACTGGTCACGTGTCGCCTGTGACAGGTGTCGCACGGTGACAGGCGACGGCCCGTTACAGGTGTCACCTTGCAGACGGCCGGGAGATTCTTCCGCCCAAATTTGAATTCGGAAGCGACCCTCCGCCTTCTCATTTTGCCTATAAAAGGAAGTGCTGACTTTGGTCATTTTCACATTTGAGAATTTTTGCGAGAACATTCGGACCCCTGAACTTGATCTGACATTTTCGGACTTTTTCTGCCTACCGCCTGTTCTGACAAGCCGACTGACCCGAACTTTCAGGACTTCATCAACTGTCATCCGTGCAGGTAACTCAGTTCTCTTACTCTTAATTTTCTTTTTATTTTTTGAAATGGCACCATGGAAGCACACGACACGCCCTAAGTTAGTGATCAGCCGGTCACCGGGGACGGCTGAATCTAGGACTAGGAGTGCCGCCTGCCCTTTTCTGGACCCATCTTTGCCCTTTATACAAAGTCCGACTGAATCTGTGTCTATGCAGAACGTGATGGCCAGAACAAAAAAGACTGCTAGAATATCAAACTCAGACGGCTCCTCCCAAAGGGTACTCCTTAGCGAAACATCTGACCAGGCGCCAGATGTGGAACGAGGCGACTGTCAAGCTGACAGTTCTGAGAGAGGGACCAAGGTGTTCCCTTCTCATCTAACCGTGGACATGTCTAATTTACCTTCTGCTCCTTCTAAGGGAGAGGAGGCGGGCCCCTCTAGGAGAGGGGAGGAGTCGTCCTCTTCGGACTCGTCAGGGGACGAGTCCGATTCCAGCTCTTCTGACCATAGTTCTTCTGACCATAGTTCTTCTGACTCAGAAGAAAAACATAACCGCCTACAAGAGGCGAGAAGTTCCCATGCAGTGGAGAAGGGGGATAATTGGGCAGAGCCGTCCGCCTCTTACAGAGAGGAAAACACCCCCTACTACTGCAGGGTGCCCCGGGGCCGGATCGCAACCATGCGAGACAACGTGGCGAGCTTTATTGCTAAC
Organism: Chenopodium quinoa; assembly: GCF_001683475.1. Lineage (NCBI taxonomy): Eukaryota > Viridiplantae > Streptophyta > Magnoliopsida > Caryophyllales > Amaranthaceae > Chenopodium > Chenopodium quinoa. The sequence continues at coordinate 665,546 of NW_018743516.1, read as the reverse complement.
CACAAAATGAGCCCGGAGTATTTACTGTTTGTGCCGGATCCAGAAGATACTGTCGTCTGGCCGGCTGGTACCAGCTATGGTGACGGCTGTTTTGGCTGCTATGTGGCGGCCATCAAAGCTGGTCTGCGCTTCCCATTACATCCGGCTGTTCAGCGGATTTTAGATGGGTATGATCTGGGGTTATGGCAGTTAGCCCCCAACTCTTGGGTAAACGTACTCGGCTATGTGGCCGGGTGCGAACTGAACGGGGTGGAGCCAAGTTTTGAGGCTTTCGCCCACATGAACTATCTCAGCCGGACCCCTAAGTCGGGAGGTACCGGCTGGTATCAACTAACAAGCCACAGGGGTTACCTCATGACGAGAGGTAAGGCAAACAAATGGAAGGATTGGCGGAACACCTTCCTTATTATCGAGAGTTCAGACACGGAGCTGAACAAACGTTTTAACAAGTGGAACAGGGATCCGCCTCTTCTTGCAGGCGGCCGCAGCATGCCACCTGTTCCCCCAAAGGCTAAAAGAGAGATCCTAGACAAAGGACTCTTCAAAGTAGAGACTAGGGTGAACTCTACTTCAGGGGTACGAGAGCAAGTACCCCTACACTGCGTCCCGAGCTTCAAGTGGCTCTATGATGAGTACTTCTTGGCCGCCTGTGGCCTCGGCAGTCGGTGCTCTAGAGGTAGCCGGCCTGACGAATACTCTGTTTTCTCACGCCTTGTTTACTTGGGATTTTTACTAACTTTGCTGTTTATTTCTTTCAGCCGACGCCATGAGTAAAATAACAGCATCTAAGACTGCGGCGGCCATGCTGCGGGTTTCGCTAATGAAGCAGTCGTACGCCGACTCCCCCAGCAAGGAGGCACCCTTGGTAAGCTTTGAAAACTCTTCCCCTTTAAGTTGTATTATGCATATACTAACTCTTTTTGTTTTCAGTCTGGCACTCCAAGGGCTTCTTCCTCGCAACAGCCGGACCCCAAGGCCCGGAGAACGACTGTTGCAAGCTCTCCTGGGTCTTCCAGGAAAACAGTGGCGGCTGAGAAGCAGCCGGCCACTTCTTCAAAAACCCAGGCGGGGCCGCCTAGATGTATGGACACTTGCTTGTAAAAACTCACTCTTGCTTCCTTCTTGATTAGGTCTAACTTGTTTTTCCTTCTGCTTAATGCAGCCGGCCCCCAGGGACTTGACTTGGTTGAGGTAGCCAAGTCAATGGTTAAAGTAGTTCCTCCCTCTGACAGGGAGGCGGTCAAGGGTGCCGGCACCCTTGACCTCGATGGAATTTCGGGGATCCTAGCTGAGGTATACCCTTTTGAAGTTCCAGGACGCCTGTTAACCCTTATGATTGGAAACTGACGCCTGTTTTTCTTTGTACTTAGGCCCTGCTCCGAGTCAACAGCCTTCGCAAGCCGATTGATCGGAAAAACAAAGAGGTAAAGGCCGCAAAGGCTATGGCCGCCTCCAGCTGTGATAAAGCAATGTTTCAAATTGCCCAAAATGAAGTACTGACCATTGATCTTCTTTATTATCAGGCGCAGGCGACCGCCGCTGTTCGGGCTCAGCTAGAGGCGGCCCAAAAGAAGGTTGACGAGCTGGAGGGGACCGTCACCAAATTTAAAGCCGAGCTGAAACCCCTTCGCCAGAAAATGCACTCTTACGAAGCCATGGAGAAATCTTTGGCTAACGTAAAAGAACGCCTGGTGAACCAGGAGAAGAGTCTTACCCAAGAGCTCTCGGACAAGGCCGAGCAAGAAAAACAAGAGCTCGTCCGGGAGATGGTGGAAGACTCCGCCCAAATCCAACGCATGACCTGGGAACGACTGTTCCCCAGTGCCGACTTTGCCTCATGGGAAAGAACGTACCGCCAGTGTTCGGAAATATATAATCAACAGATCCTGGCGGCTGCTGAAGAAGAGGCGATGGACGTTGCGTTGGAGGAGGAAGAGCCTGTTGTGGCGCTTGTGCCACTTGGGGGAAAGGCATCAAAAGATGATGCAGCGAAGGCCGAGTCCAGCAAGAAGAGTGCTGACCAGGCGGCTGCTGCTGATACTGAACTGCCCCCTTCTTAAGCTTTAAGTATATTTTTTCTTTTCACGGCCTGCGTGCCGTTTGCTTTGTAATTACCCGGCCAGGGGGCCGGGGTTTTGAATATTCTGCTGGTCTTTTATGGCCGGCTCATTTTAATCAAATTTTTTGTTTTTGTTCAAATTTGTCTAAGTATTTGAAATTTGCTCACTAGACAGACTGTTGTGTATGGCCGAACGTTAAGACAGGTACAAATAGTAAGTATGCCGCCTATGCCCCTGGACGACTGGTTGTCTGTTTCCAGGATAGATGATCAGTCGGCCATTTAATCAATCGGTATTCGAACTCTTTATTCAATTTGACCAAGTAAATAGAATTACCAAGTAGCCAAGGAATTTAAGTAGGAAAACAAGCGGCGGGTACCGGTTGTTTCCCTTCATTGCCAATGTTGGCCTCTAATTTGTTATTTGTTAACCTAGCAAGAGTATTGGTTGAGAGCCTTTGTTTATTAAAAACAAGTGGACGACTCGTACCTTTTAGGCTCAGTACTAAGTTTGAGTGACTATTAAGTTAACATAGGAGTTACTTAGTCTTCGTCACAATCTTGATTGAGTAGTAAAGGTATCAGGCGGCGTAGGCCGGCTAGACCCCTTGATTTACCAATGTTTGTTGGCTATTTACTCAATAGGTTATCCAGTAGGAATAGGGGTTCGAGTGCCCTTGTTTGTATAAAACAGGCGGACGACTCAAACTTTTTAGGTTCCATACCAAATTTGAAGGAGTGACTATGAGTTAACTTTGGAGTTACTCAGTCGCCGTCACTTTTGTTTGAGAAGTAGAGGTACCAGGCGGCGTAGGCCGGCTAGACCCCTTGATTCGCCAATGTTTGTTGGCTATTAACTCAATAGGTACCCCCTGCATTTATCCCAAGTAATACAGGCGGTCATCTGACTCAGATGTCAACTGCTACCACTGGTTTGGTTAGTGATAGAGTTATCCTTGTCTCAAAAACGGCTACGTGGTTGCCCTTTGGGACAGTCGTATAGGTGCCGTGTAATTAGTTTATAGAACAATGTTCCACCCAAAAGGGAGCTGCTCTCTGCGACGAATTTCATCCGAATGGATGCCGCCGGACGCCTGCTATAATGTTGGGACAGGTCGGATTAGTTTTTAAAAGTTAGATCAGTTGACTAGGCGCCTGGTCTGATCATTCGGCCAGTGGCCTTGGTATGTTCTTGGTGAACGTATGTGCTAAGTAAAAGAAGGGTAGCCGCCTGTTAGTTACAGGATCGGCCAGGCCCTAAACTTTTTAGCTAAGTATTGTGAGTAAAATACTCGAGGGAGAGTAGCCGACTGTAATGGAACAGACGGCGTGCCCCTGTAAAGATAAAGAGTGAAACTCAATGGAGAGTAGCCGACTGTAAAGGTACAGACGGCATGCCCCTCGTAATACAAAATTGAATAGTAAGTGCCAACTTTATTAAGTAGCTCTTTACTTTACATCATTCAAAAGAAATATTTCTTAAGGTTATCTACATTCCAAGTTCGAGGCAACGGTTGTCCGTCTGGTGTTTCCAGACGGTAGGTACCGTCCCTGACTTCCGCATAGATTCGGTAGGGTCCTTCCCAGTTGGGAGTTAGTTTGCCAGACTCGTTAGCCCTACCAACTGCTTCCATTTTTCTAAGTACAAAGTCCCCTACTTTGAGTGGACGCCTGTGCACTTTTTTGTTGTATGATCTAGTCATTCTCAGGCGGTAGATTTCATGGCGCAAAACAGCATTGCCCCTCTTTTCAGGAAGTGAGTCTAATGCCAGGCGCATAGCTTCCCAGTTTGCCTCTTCGTCATATAGCATTACTCGAAGAGTCGGCTCGTAGTGTTCTATTGGAAGAACAGCTTCTGCACCATAAGTTAGGAGGAATGGAGTTTCTCCAGTCGCCCCTTTTTCAGTCGTCCTAATGGCCCAAAGAACATGTGGTAGTTCATCTGCCCATAGGCCGCCTGCTCGTTCAATTTTTTTCTTGAGACCGTCTGAGATGATTTTATTAAAGGCTTCTACCTGGCCGTTTGCTTGTGGACGGCCGACAGATGCAAAGTAATGTCCAATTCCTTGGTCTCCCAACCAGCTTTTGAGAACAGGCGTCTCAAATTGGGGACCATTATCAAAAACCATAGACATGGGAACCCCGAACCGAGTGATGACGTTTTTCCAAATGAATGAAATTACATCTTTCGTCTTGATTCCCTTTACAGCCTCCGCCTCTACCCATTTAGTGAAGTAGTCAACGGCAACAAGTATATACCTTCTGCCGCCTGTAGCAGGCGTATATGGACCCAGAATGTCCATGCCCCACTTAGCAAACGGTAGTGGGCTGTGAATGGTAGTGAGGTCAGTAGCCGGACGGTGAATTAATTTGCCAAACCTTTGGCACTTGTCACATTTTTTCACCATCTCCATTGCATCTGCTTCCAAAGTAGGCCAAAAGTAGCCCTGCCGCCTTGCCCTTTGAGCAAGCATCCTACCACCTATATGGGAAGCACAGAAACCAGAGTGAAGATCATCTAGTATCTCTCGTCCCTTTTCAGGAGTAACACACTTTAAGAAGGGTTGAAGGTGCCCCCTCTTGTGCAGTTCCCCCTGTATCATTTCAAAACAGGAGGCTCGTTTTTTCAGTGATGCCGCCTGTTGAGGATCATCCGGCAGTGTACCGTTTGTCAGATATGCCCTGATTGAATCCATCCAGGTTGAGCTTCTGTCTAGAATTCCAATAGGATTTTCCTCGATGCTTCTCTTCTCCATTACTTCCCAAAACACAGTTCGAGGAGTATCGGAGGAGGCGGATGATGCTAATTTCGAGAGTGCATCTGCCTGGTTGTTTTCTGATCTCGGTACTTGGATCAGATGGAAATCCTCAAGGGAGCCGACTGCTTGTCGGACCGCCTGTAAATATTTGATCATGGCCGGATGTGTTGCTTCGTATTCGCCATTGTACTGACTCACTATCAGTTGTGAATCAGAACAGGCGTCTATTTTCCTTGCCCCGGCCGCCTTACACATGCGGATCCCGGCTAGTAAAGCTTCATATTCTGCCTCATTGTTTGAAGCCTGGAAACTGAAGCGTAGAGCATACTCGAACCTGTCGCCCTCTGGAGATTGACATACGACGCCTGCTCCACAACCGTTTGAAGTAGAGCTTCCGTCCACATATACCTTCCAGACTTGGTCTGGAACTTGAGAGTCAGGAGGACGAGTCATCTCTACAATAAAGTCAGCAAAGGCTTGCCCCTTCACTGCTTTTCTAGGCTCGAAAGTAACTTCGAGACTCTGCATTTCTATGGCCCATTTGATCATTCGTCCGGAGGACTCCATGGTGGTAAGGGGCCGCTTGATCGGTTGGTCGGTATACACGACGACTGCATGTGCCAGAAAGTAGGGCTTCAATTTTTTAACAGCCATGAAGAGTGCAAGACCAAATTTCTCCACTAGGGGATACCTCAACTCGGCATTTTTCAGTACGTGACTGACAAAGTAGACCGGAAGTTGACAGCCGTCCCTTTCAGCAAGGAGCACCGCGCTTAACGCATGATCAGAGACGGCCAGGTACATGTAGAGATTTTCTTTGGGCAAAGGGCTGACCAGCCTTGGCAAGGAATGCAAGTGAACCTTTAATTTCTGGAAGGCGGCCTCAGCATCCGGCCCCCATTCAAACCTTGCCTTTTTCTTAATTGCCTGAAAAAAGTATAGGCATTTGTCGCCTGATCGGCTTAGAAATCTTCCCAAGGCCGCCAGACAACCTGTTAACTTCTGAACCTCTCGGACGGTACGAGGCGACTGCATGTCAATGACCGCCTGTACCTTCTCAGGGTTCGCCTCTATTCCTCTCTGGTTGATAAGGAATCCGAGAAATTTCCCAGACTCAACTCCAAATACACATTTCTTGGGATTGAGCATGACATGGTGCCGCCTGAGTGTGGCGAAAGTTTCTCGGAGGTCCGTCAGATGATCTTTCTGAAGTTTAGTCTTAACAATCATATCATCAATGTATGCCTCGACGTTTCTCCCAATCTGATCAAAGAACACTGTGTTTATCATTCGTTGGAATGTAGCCGGGGCATTCTTAAGACCAAACGGCATGACCGTATAACAGTATAATCCCTGATCAGTGACGAAGGCCGTCTTCTCCTGATCTTTCTTCCACAAAGGAATTTGATGAAAACCAGAATAGGCGTCCATAAAACTCATCAAGGCATGGCCGGCTGTTGAGTCGACCAGGTTATCAATTTTGGGCAGAGGGTAACTGTCTTTGGGGCACGCCTTGTTCAAGTCTGTGTAGTCTACACACATTCGCCAGGTGCCATTCGGCTTTTTAACAAGTACCACATTTGCAACCCAATCTGGGAAGTAACATTGCCGAATGAACCCTGCATCAAGTAATTTTTTGACTTCGGCGGCGGCCGCCTGACCTCTTTCTTCACCCTGGTTCCGCTTCTTTTGCCGTACCGGCTTCTTTTTCGGATCCACAGCGAGTTTGTGTACTGCCAGATCAGGACTAATGCCTGGCATTTCATGGACTTCAAATGCAAAGATGTCCTTGTATTCTTTCAACAGGTTGTGAAAGTCATCACCAAGGTTTCTCAGAGCAGTCGTCCCAACCTTGACTGTTCGGTCAGGGCGGGAGTCGTCTAATATCAGGTCCGTATGCTCACCAGCCGGCTGAGGGCGGAACTCATCCGGCCGGTCCTCTGCCAATGATTGCTATTTTCTTGCCTTTCTGGCGGACTCTGTCTGGGACGCCTTTCTTTTTCTGTCGCCTGTTTCTTGAACAGGCGCACTTTCCTTGACATTGTCAAGGTCTGTTTTTTCTCCACTTGACCCAGTGGCCTTAGCAGTGGGTTTGACATCCGAGAGATAGCACTCTCGGGCCATCCTCTGATCTCCCCTTAGGGAGCCGACTGTTCCATTGTCCCTTTCAAACTTAAGCAGCATAAGTGACGGGATTATAACAGCCTTGGCACTATTCAGGGTTGGGCGACCCAGAATCATGTTGTAGGCAGAGAGTTCCTCTACAACTAGGAATCGGACTACCATGTGTCGTCCTTCCCCTTTTTCGCCCAGGCGGACGGGTAGATCAACTCGTCCCAGTGGGTGGACGACTCCTCCTCCAAACCCTATTAAAGGGTGGGAGGCCGGATGTATGCAGTCCGTCTGATATTTCAGTTTTGACAGACATTTGCTGCTGATGAGATCTGAAGAGCTCCCAGTATCTATGAGGATTCGACCAACTCTCTGGTTGGCCACTTTACATTCAATAACGAGAGGGTCGTCATGCGGCCCCCTTATTCCTCCTAGATCCTCTTCAGTGATGACAATCTCAGGAAATGTATATTTGGACGGTCGTTCTTGGTGAACGGAATTTACATCTAACCGCCTTATATTATCTTTGTTGCCCCTAATAGTGGGGCCGCCTCCTGAGAAGCCGCCTGCAATGGTGTAGACGACTGCATCATCTGTATCGGAACTGTCGGCCTGTTGATTCTTTTTGGCCGACTGCTTTTTTGAGGAAGTATTCCCCGTAGATTTCTTGACATAAGTGTCAAGATCACCTTGATCAGCCAAGCGGTCTAGGTACCGCATGAGACTAATGCAGTCGTTGGTGTGATGACCAATGTCATCATGATAAGCACAGATTTTGTCTTGGTTCCGGTTGCTCGCAGAACCCTTCATGGGGAGCGGTTTCTCAATTGAGAGCCGTCCCTTTATTTCTTTTAGGATAAACTGGTTATCCTTGTTAAACACATACTTTGGGGAGTATGGTTTGAATTCCTTTTTCTTCTTGGCCGGCTGTTTAGAGGAATCAGCCGCCCAGACCCCTTTTCTTTTTTCATCTTTGTTGGACGACTGTTTCTGTCGTCCTTCTCTATTGTCGAACCTCTTCCCGTCCGACTGTTTCATTGTACACAGATCAGTTGCCTGTATATAGGCTTCTGCTTCAATCAAGGCCTCTTGAAGAGTCGCCACCCTTTTTCGAACTAAATCAAATTTGAAGGTAGACCCGTCTTTGAGACCTCTAAAAAAGTCAGTATAAGCTACCTCATCCGGTAACCCTTGAATCTGTATTCTCATCAGGTTGAACCGCCTGATGTAGGAACGAAGCCCCTCCTTTTCACCCTGCTGAATTGTTCCCAAATCAAGGGTCGTTTTCTTCGCAGGGATGTTCATTGCAAAGTTGGAGGCAAATAAGTAAGCAAGCGTCCTGAAACTGTTTACACAACCAGTCGGCAGGTTGCCGAACCATTGCTGTGCAATTCCCTTGAGAGTTGCTGGGAAACACTTGCACCAAGTGGGATCATCCAACCCTTGAAGGTACATCAGGTTGGTGAATGCCATCAGATGGTCTTCCGGGTTAGTAGTGCCATCATAGGCGCCTACTAAAACATTTTTTACTTTGGCCGGCTGAGCGGCTTCAGTAATTTCCTTGGAGAAGGCCGACGGCTGTTCACCAAGTCTAAGCAGCCGTAGCTGCCAGTCCATAGGTTGGACGTTTTTTGCTGCAGGTCCACCAAATGGAGGTGGCTGCATAAAATATTGTTGTTGCGGCACAAATGGCAAATTTGGTACCGCCTGCGCACTATGAAAGCCAGACTGTCGGGAGGTGCCGCCTGACTGACTCTCATGGTACGACTGAGTTGGCCTCATCGAGGCATTTCGCAAACTGTCCTGAAAATTTGAAGTAGAAGCCGACTCTGATAATCGGTCACTCTTCTTCTGCTCTAGCAGGTGCCGAGCATCTGTGAACGTTTGCTTTGACCCATCCGCCTGAATATGACGAACCGGTTTCCTATTTCCCGTAGGATAACGGAGTTTTGTGAAATCAAGAGCAGACGGCTCCCGCTTCTTAGATTTAGGATGGGGAGTCGCCTCTCGCCCTTGAACTGGCTTCCTCTTCAGTGAAGTGTAAGGTTTTTTGGCCGCCTGCTCTTTGACTGAAGCAGGCGGTTTTTTGTTGATCAACTCTTGGATCTCTCCCTTGAATCCCCTCATGAAGGTCATGAGTTCGTTCCTTGTGATGGGAGCAGACCCATCAGTCGGCTGTTGCCGAGCAAGCGGTGCGCCTGCTGGCTCGCTTCCTGTTTGAAGATACTCCCGTTCCCTTATTTCAGTATGACGGGTACGGCGGGCCCTTAGGGTCCCGTCTGGAGCTGTATGAGTTTCAACTTCAAATTCACTTTCGGTATCATGGTCCGACTGAACTTGAGGGTCGTCTAGAGGACGCCTCTCTTCTGGGGTCGGTACAGACTTGGATGCCATCTCTGAAGTACTCTCCCCACAGACGGCGCCAAATGTTTCGGGGTTTTCTGATGTCCTGCGGGAGAGCTACAATTCCGAGACTGGAACCGGACGCCTGTACCTGCAAAATAACGGAGACTCCTGAGAGCTCCGCCTCCAACGGTCAAGTTAGTACCTGATTAAGGAGTAATTAATACAGAAATTAAAGTAATAAGGTCTCTCTAGGTGAGAGTATTTAATGTAGGTAATCTGCTTTGCTAGCGAGATCAGCCGGTTATTAGTGTGTTCCGTAATGTTTCTCCTCCGTTCCGTTAATTATTCGGTCCCTTGATTAATGAGGATTAATCGAGTATTTATAGCCTTGGGAAGCGTGCAACTCTCTAGGTTTAAGGTAAACCTAGGGCCGATCGGGCTTCTAGACTGAAATGGGCCTTGATGGCCGGTTGTCCCATTTGGCATGGGTGGACACGTGGCGTGTCTTAAGTGGTCCGTGGAGGACGCGTGGCGGAACCTGGTTGGTCCACTTGTCAAACGGCGCTTGGTGGATAAAAATCCCCTAATCACTTAGGATACTACTGGCCGAGACTAAAATCGAACGCCATGAAAATGGTAAAGAAATTTGATAAGTGCCAAAGGTTTGCAACCCTAATTCATCGCCCAGCTAACAGTTTGTCGGCCATAAGTAGTCCGCTCCCCTTTGCAAAATGGGGCATGGACATCTTGGGTCTGTATACGCCAGCGTCTGGTCAAAGGAAATATGTGTTCGTAGCAGTAGACTACTTCACGAAGTGGGTTGAGGCCAAGGTCGTCTGGGGCATTAAGTGGACAGATGTGTCAGGCTTCATATGGAAGAACATAATTACTCGCTATGAAGTACCTCAGACAATGGTGTTCGATAATGGGCCCTAGTTTGAAACGCGCCAGCTCAAGGGATGGTTGGGAGACCAGGGCATATCTCATTGTTTTGCCTCAGTCGGCCGACCACAAGCCAACAGCCAAGTAGAGGCCTACAACAAGTTGATCTCCAATGGTATCAAGCGCATGCTAGAAAAAGCAGGCGGCCTATTAGCCGAGGAGTTGGTTAATGTGTTATGGTCCATACAAACAACAGCAAAAAGCTCCACAGGGGAGACCCCATTCTTTTTGGTCTTTGGTGTCGAGGCAATTCTCCCAATTGAGATGTACGAGCCTACACTTTGGGTAATGTTATACGATGAATCGACCAATTCGGAGGCCATGAAGACCGCCCTGGAATTTCTTCCAGAAGTCAGGGGCAATGCAGCGCTAAGACACGAAATCTATCGTTTAAGGATGACAAGGGCATATAATTGCCGAGTGTCTAAGAGTCCGCTAAAAATGGGGGATCTGGTGCTAAGAAAAATGGAAGCTGTAGGCCGAGCAAATGAAGATGTCAAGTTGACCCCAAACTAGGAAGGGTCGTATCAAATCAGCAAAGAAGTTCGAGATGGTACTTACCGTCTTGAAGCCTTAAATGGTCGTCCAATTCCACGAACATGGAACACAAACAATCTCAAAAAATATTATGTTTAAAGTCTTTTGTACTTAGCCAAAAAGCTGTATATACAGCTAGGTCTTAATGACCAAGCAATGTAATTAAAGTCATACGACCCCAACAATGTAATCTTGACATATTAATGAAAAAGTCAGGCATTGTTATCTTATTGAGTTATCTGATTTCTCTTGCATATGCTTTTTGTTATTTGAGCTAAAGGGCCGAGTGAAGATCATAACTATGTTGCTTGCAACATAGCAACACGGCCTATAAAAGCTGAACAAGATTGTTTACGATATAGCAAGACGGTCACAAGGGACCACCTATATATATATATATGTATATATGTATATATACATACATACATATATATATATATATATATATGTATGTATGTATATATACATATATATATATATGTATATATATAACGACTAGAAAGTCACAGGTAAAAGTCCAACCCCCATTGAGGCGGACGATAAAGGCATCAGGTACCCTAAATCTGTCAAGGGCATACCTAGGCATAATAGCCCAGCCAAATTTAGAAATTTTTGAGTTGAGATATTACTTAAAATTTCCTAAGTAAGTCCGAGCGATAGATTTAACGGACGGCTCACAAAAGGCACGTTAAGCGGCCGCATAAGCTATTGATTCGGCGTTTCACCTAGTCCAAGGGCAATCATTACTATGATTTGATTAACTCGCTAGTTGTTATACCCTTTAAGGTATAATAACTACCAAGTCAATCAAACCACTCAAAATATGGACTAGGCGAACGCCGAATAAAGGGGCATACCACCCAGGTTCGTACGAAAGCATAAAAGCGTAAAAATGCGCAAAAATTGCTAAGTATAGAACATATAAAATGAAAACCGCTCAGAAGGCGGCAAAATTTGCATTAATAAAAACCGCTCAGAAGGCAGCAAAATATCTTACAAAGCTGCTCAAAACAGGCGGCACCAAATAAAATAAAAATTGTTCAACATAAATGAAAGATAAGTACTGAAAGGCTTAAATTAGGGGACGACCGGAGGAGGACCTGGTCTTTATTTACCTAAGTCTTTGTCTTGGACAGGTTCCTCGGAGGCAAGAGCGGACGCACCATCAGCAGGCTTTTCCTCATTTCCCTCTTCTCCCTTAGCATCGTCTGCCTCATCCTCATCCTCCTCCTCGTCCTAAGTGGCCGGCGTAACGACCAGTTCGGGAAAAGGCTGTCTGGCCTTCTTGGCCTCCTCTCTGAGGCAGATGAAGTTGAGACGCTTAGTGAAGCGCTCTTGACAATAGGCGGCCTCCCCTTCCTCCACCATCAGCTCAAATGCCTCGAATAAGTGGCTTTTCAACCTCTCCTCAGCGTTGTGTTCCATGCAAACGATCTCGATTGAGCTGGGCGGCCGAGGTGCCTTAAGCTGCTCAGTCAAGTCCGAGACATTCTTCTTTAGCGTCTCCACTTCCGCCCTGAGGGCCTCCGCCTCTTGGAGGGCCGCCTTCAGGTTCCGTTAGGCAAGGGCCAGGTCCCCCTTCAGCTTATCGGAGGCTTCAAAGCGCTCCTTCAATTGTTGGGCGTTCAGGGTAGCTACGTCCCTCTCCTGCCGAAATGTGTCTCTAGCTTAGGCCTCTTTTTTAAGAGCCTTCCCCAGCTTCACCAGATCCTCAGCTTGTCGCGCCGCCTTGTCGGACAGGGCGTTAATTTGGGTCTCTAGGTGAACCCTCTGGGTGGCGGTCGTCCCTGTTACTTCATCTTGGGCCTTTCTAACAGCAACTTAGGCCTCTTTCAGCCTCTCATTCTCTTTCTCCTTCCACTCTAGGAAGGTAGTGAGCCTGAGAAAGAGCTGCACGTGGATAGAGATTCGTAACTAAGAAAAATTATTCAGGTATATAAGCTAAAATAGCAAGTGGACACAGACGATTACCTCAGCGCTGCAGTTTATCATGGGGCCGAGGAAGCCCTCGTTAATTCCCCGAAGCTTGCCCCTCTTCTCCTGAGGGACGACCCTAGCAATGGTCTCCCTCATCACTTTTTTGTTTGCACCAGTCAGCGACTGGCCATGCAGCCTCATATTCATCTCCTCCTCAATATCTGTACACGGTTGCAAAAGTTGTTAAGTCAAGGAAAAGATTGCAAGAAAAACACAAGTGTGGAATTCTTGTCTAACTAGTTGAGAAGTTGAGTGGAGATGGGAAGTTAAAGGTGAAGGGAGGAGGAGGTTGAGGTTCATCCTCCTTTTCACCCCTACGCCCAGTTAAATCTTCAGTCGAGTGACCGGCAACTGCTTGCCAGTCCGACTTCTCAACCCTTTGAACAGGGCACCCGTCCTCTCCCAAGGACAGGTCGTGGATCGACTTTGTTGGCGGGTCCATGGACTTGGAGTCCCCACTCGTTTCCAGCTAGGGTTGGTCTCCTTTGGATTGCTTTAAAGCAACCCGCGGTGTCGTCTTGGTCGTAGAAGCTGAAGGGGTCCTAGTGGCGACCGACTTCCTTTGTTTGGACGCCTTGTCCTTAGAAGAGGTGGTCGGTGCCTTTCGTTTCGCCCTTGGAGTAGGGGTAGCCAGCTGCAAAGGAAGAAAGAAGTTAGCGCAGGAAGTAATTAAGGCAAGTAAGCGTCCGCGCTAAAAAGGGAAGGAGACACCTCCAAACATAGCAGCACGGACATCTAGAAAAGTCCGCGCAAAAAGGAGAAGGTGACTCCTCCCAACGTAGCACCACTGATAGAAGAAAGCGTCCGCGCTAAAAAGGGAAGAAGCTTCCCCTTGATATACCAGTATGGCAAAGGTTATAAAAGAGGGCAGCCCGCACCTCCTTGGTCTGCTCGTACGCTCGCTGCCGAGCTTTGTACCGAGCTAGATCAATCTCGGACATGTCAACCTTCCCCTTCTGCTCCTTACCCAACATGGCGTACGCTTCCTCTGCAAAAATACAAAATTTAACCAACAGTAAGAATAATTTCCAATGCGAAATGAGTTCGGACGTTAGAAAAGACTAAAGTCCCACCTTGGGGAAGGTCATGTACAGGCCGCATGTGGACATAAAAATTGGGTCCCGGAGCCAACTGGCCTAGGGGATCCAGTTCTGGGGCACGACCACCAACTTTCCATCCCATATATCCTTCCTGACTCTAAAATATTCAAGTTGGTGAGCCTGGTCTAGGTGGACGGGTGGTTTGTATGGTCTATGATCCCCTCAGCCGAGTTGGATTGGCTTGGCATTAAACCGATTCATCCGCAGATTGAACTCTGGATCCTTCGTTTTAATGCGGTAGAACTGGTTCTTCCAGTCGCGCCACTTCGACACACGGTCCATCACCACCATATAATCTTTGGTGGTGCTAAGTATGAACCATCCATCCATGTGCTTCTCGAGGCGGATCATTGCGTGCATCTCGTCACCAAGTACCCAAATATGTTCATCCAGCTGTTTGGCACCAGCTAGAAAAGGGCAATATCGTACTCGTCCAGTATTGTAAGAATGAAGGGGTGAAGGGGGAAACGAAGTCCAACATCTAAGGCAACTCGATAGACGCTGAATGATCTGTGGCACGGCCGCTCATCTTCCCAGGCAGCCACTGAAAGAGATCTTTTCAGGGCCTTAAATTCAAATCCTTCTCCCAGCTGAAGAAATGCCTTGTACTCGTTAAGGCCCTCATTCAAGTAGCCTAGGGCCGTGTTACCCACTGTACAGGCGTATGGGTCCTTAAAGGTGTCCACATTGGCAACGACCTCCTCAGTCGCTGCCTCGCCCTCTGCCGCATTCCCACCTTCGGTCGTATTCTCAGCCTCCTCTTCTCCAGGGTGAAGAGCAGCTCTAAACTTAGTAGACAGAACTTTGTCCAGATCGGTAGACTCTGCCAAGATCCTGCTTCTAGAGCCACGACCGCCCCTAGAGATAGCTGCCTCTTCAGGAACCAAGGGACCCTTGCCCTTATCCCTTGCAGCGGCCGCCTGATTTGCCAAAGAAGGGTTACTGCAAGGTGGCAGGTCGGACGGCTCATTAAGGATAACCCCAGTCCTAGGCCTGTCTGGCCTGCTATGTTGGAGATGGGGTAGTTTGGAAAATGGGGCGGACGATCCAGCCCTGTCCGCCTCAGAAGAGAAAGGAGGTCTCTCCCGAGATAGAAACTCGGCCGAATCCATGGTCGTGTTGGTATGTTGGGAAGACCTTAGTTCTGAGGTTTGCCCGGACGCATCTTTGGGAGAAGAGCTGCCCTGAGTCCTTTGGCGTTTTTTAAAAGAGGCGGTCACTTCAACCACCGAGCATCCGTTGCCTCCAGAAGAGGCAGTATTTGTGGTAGTGTCAGTTTGGGAGTCAGCCTTGTACGGGTCATAAGGGACCCTCGGATGGACCAAACTACCGTCTGGATTCCTCTTTGCTTCCTTATCGTACGTTTGCATCGTACGAGCCATCTTCGACTGCAGGGACAGAGAAGAAGAGGTGGATAGGAGTTGGTACTCACTGGAAATGGACCCACTCCATGAAGGAGACAACTCGTCACTATCCACTATACACTCCTCAGTCCAAGGCGAACGGTCAGCCTCATGAGGAAAAACGGACGAAGCCGAGTGTAGATCTAGTTTAAAAAAAAAGAAGGGAAAAGTAAAAGAATGAAAGCAACCGACCTACATCTGTCCGTGTAGAAAGATTCTGGATGGTGGTCGGAAACCTCATATTTGAGCTGAAAAACTCAAGCAAACGGCGGAGCTCTTGAAGATTCAAAGAAAATCACTTTCTCTCTCTAAAAAGCTCTAATCTCTCTCTAAAATTCGCAAAGTTCCAAAGTGCAAAAGTGAGGTCAAACCCTCTGTATATATAGGCAAAATTTATGGGGGCATAATAGTAAATTCATCTTTCCTGCCTTCAAAATTCAAACGGTTATAATTTGAAAATTTAACCTAGAATTCAAAAGGGTGAAAAGATGGTCCTGTTAAGTTGGATGGAGAAGGAGATGGACGAGTAACGACGCATCCAAATAAACGGTCAAAGAGTAAACGAAATTAAGGGCTTCATCCTAAAAATCCGGGCGTCCGAGCTCACCCCCGAAAATCCAGGTGGCATAGTTTGTTTGCCTAACTCTTAAACTCAAGCGTCCCCTAGAAAGGCTTCACGCGGACAAGATAGTCAACCAACCCCGGGCAGCCAACTTTATAGGGGCGGACAGATCCGTTCACCTTCTCAGCAACATGCCCAATCTCCATGTACACGTACGCATCAAGATGAGTGAAAGGTTAGAAGTGGCGTTCTGTAGCGTATGAGCCACCCCCTCTGAGGGGCAAATGTTTAGGGTAAAAATACCCCACATACGTGGTCCAATCCCGTAGCGACACATGGCCCTGTCAAAGGGAAACACGTGTCACTATGGGAAGATGAGGCGTGTCTAATGCTCAAAAGGGCACCTAAAATCAGCATAAAAAGGCCTTATTACATCATGGCCCAAATCCCGAGAGATATTCTAGAAAGCCGCAAAACGGCGCCCCCCATATTACACGTGGCATCTCTTGATTGTGCAGCAAATCAGGTCACGGAATTTTAGGGTACAAACCCTAAAGGGGCACAAACTCCCACCCCTATAAATACCCCGATCAATTATGATGAGGGGGGTGGATTACGACATTACATAAAAAGAACATTAAATAGCTCCAACTTCTCTCTCTAGCCTTTCCGTTTCAGATCTCTAACTTGATCGTCGGAGGCAAATATTCCGGTAAAAGAATATTCGTTCATTTTTGCAGGTGTCCGAGTCTCATTGCCTGAAGAGCGTGACCAGTATCCGAGGAAATCCAAAAAAAACACCCGAAATATCTATTATAAATGAATATAAATAAAAATTACGTACAATTTGTATTTTAAAATCTTTTATTTTCATCAAAACTATGATATAGTATCTGTTTGACGTCGTCTAATTCATATTTCAATGTAGGAGATCGTTTATTAGTGTGTTATTAAAAAATGTTTCAATTTCCTACAATAAATTGATAGGTTTTAGTTGTAAGATAGAAGCTTCTTATATTTAAATTTCAAAAATGTTAAATAGGATAACTCTAAAAAAAAATGACATCATCATTGCATTTAGGCAGGAAAATTTTTATTAAGAGGATGGCACGTGGACAATGATGATGTCATAATCTTCTGTTTTAGTAATAGATTAATAGATTGCAATTACATTCCTATTAATATTAAGGAAAAATTGCTCACATTAATCTGAATTTTGCCTCGTCCTCCAAAAATAATCCGTACTTTGGATTATTATATTCACTCCCAACATTAGGGGGTTTTAATTTCTATTGCACCCAAATGACTTGCAACCGGTTAATTAGGTAAACATTTCTTAATTAGTTTTTTTTTGCACACGTGTTAATATGTAATTGGTTGAAAAAAATAGAGAAAATAAAAAAAAAGGAAAAATGTAATAAAAAAAGACCTAAACTAACCCAGCAGCTGCCGCACCTCCACCACCACACCACCACCATCGACGCACGCCATGCTCACCACACTACCACCACCGACGCACTCCCTTCCTAGCCATTACTACCGGAAAACCCATCAAAGGCCTAAACGGCCATTTCCCCACCAAAATTGGGCACCAAAAGTGGCCACAACGCAACCCCCCTCCCCGAAATCGACCAAGTAAATTGGCCACAAATGGCCGAAATTGGTCGATGTTGGGGCTGAATACCCTAAACCAGTCGATTTAGGCTATTTGTGGCCGATTTCGTGGCTGATTGTCTAAGCGGTAAGGATTGGGCGCTGCTGGGAAAGGGGTTTTCGGGGGTGGGGAGGGGTTTTCGAAGGTGGTTGGGCTGCTCGAGAGGGGTTTTGGGGGTGGCTGGGCGTCGGTTTCCAACACCGGGGGGGGGGGGGGTTCGGGGATGGGGCTGATTTTTCGGCGGGGTGGGGGTAGGGGTATGGTGTTTTTCGAGCTGGGCATGGGTGGTTTGTGGGTTTTTTTTTGTTTTTTGTTTTTTTTAAAGCCAATTATAGGCTGACAAGTGTCTAGGTAACCTGCTACATCAGGTTGGATGACCTGTTGGGTGCAATAGAGATTAAGACCCCCTAAAGTTGGGAGTGATAAATAATAATCGAAAGTACGGATTATTTTTGGCGGACGAGGCAAAGTTTAGATTAATGGGAGTAATTTTTCCTAATATTAATTATTTTAAAGAGCAAAATTTTGGTTTTTCGTTCGACTAAAGGCTATTATACATATATACTTTATTATTATTATTATTATTATTATTATTATTATTATTATAATTATTATAATTATTATTAGATGTAAGTCCATGCGATGCACGGTTCTAATAATTATTTTATTTAATTTAAAATTGTGTATATTTATGAAGATCATTCATTAAATATATGGATAAAATTCCTAATATCATAAGATAATTTTTTAATTTTAACACTTAAGTTATCTTTTGTTGTTTTATTTATTTTATGTGACGCTTGAATTTAAAATCCCAAACCTTATTCACTAATTTTGCTTATGTGACAATTTAAATTTTTAATTCAAAAAAGAAATGACAAATCTCGTTTTTTTATTGATCAAAATAAGTCTTTTGCCTATGCGTTTATTTAATATACTCGTTCTATTTAAAATGTTAGTCTCATTTATAATCGTTTAACTATAAAATATTATGGGAAATTACTCATATGATATTTAGTTTTATTCGTCTCGATGAGTACATTATTAAAACCAAACTTTTACAATATTTTCCAGGGAGAGATTAAAGATATTTGCAATTAAAAATTTGCATTCATATATGTAAAAAAGATAATTATTTTAGTTTTTTTATTTGTTTTTTTAGAGAAGATAATTATTAGTTTTTAAAAATAATTTAAATTCCCGTAAATTTTTTTTTAATTATTCTCTATTCATTGCTTTTACCTATGTGTCAAAATTCTTAAATCTTATTCGTCACTTTTGCTTAGGTGGTGAGTAAATTTTTTAATTCTAAAATAAATTATTAATCTAATTTTTCATTGGACAAAATAATACATTTTCTTATGTGGCGTCAAATGTTCCCGAAAAATGCCTACTTTATTTATATATATTAGATTATTTTTATGTAATCCAATCATTAGTTATATATAACCCGTGCATTAGCACGTGTACATACTAGTATTAAAAATTGTTGACTTAGCGCTCGTTGGGTTGAATGTAGGAATTGCAAAATTCCTTGGAAAATTGATTTCCCATGAAATTGAACTTCCTAGAAAATTCTAAAAAGTGTTTGGTTAACTAAGGGAAGTAAAAATTACCATGGAAAATTCCACTTACCTAGGTCCCCCTAGGTAATTAACTTCCCCCATTTCGTGGGAAATGGAAATTTATGGAAATTTCTACTTCCCATGAATTTGTTAACCAAACAAGGTTGTGTTTGGATATGGGTAATTCATTCCAAATGATTGAATTCAAATTCAGAATTTGAATATCTGGAATTCAATTTAAATATACATGTTTGGGAAACATTAGAATTTCAATTTTAGAATTTCAACAATAACAATATATTTGGAGACAAATAAGATTTGTGAGATAAAATATTCAATTTACAATAGTTACAACAATCAAACTATCAATAACTAATAATTGATAAGAAAATATAAACTCCACCACAAAATTTCACAAAAAAAAAAAGAAAGAAAGAAAAAAAAGAAAAACTCAAAGTACAGACATCCGACAAATTGGGCAAACAATGCAACTTCGCTCTTCTTTAACGATTACAGAAGCAAAAAAAAATTGCATGCTAATTCTTCGAAAATTACAATCTAATCGATTTGAATCAAAATGAAAATAATATTTGAATTTACAGACCCTAATTTTACCCATAAATTATTTTTCGAATGAATTTTTTAAATTGTAAAATTAAGATGAGTCTACAGCATTAAAACTTGAATTTTACTTCAAATTGAGCAAAAAATAAATAAATTGTATACATCGAGATTGTTGCAATTGCTTTCATTCTATAGTTGAGAAACATTGTAGTGGTGTAATGATGGTAATGGAGGAGGAATTGAAGAGGTTGGGTAGAGAACTAGAGATATATGATGAAGAAGAGAATGAAGGATTTGAAATGAGTAATTTTAATGATAATTTGAAATTTATAACATTAAACATAAGTTTGGCTTGGTTTGGAATTGGGCCAAATATATTGTTTGATAAATTTAGGAATTTGGATTTATATTTGGCCCAATTCCACGATTTCAAATGAAATCCATGTATACAAATAGGGCATCAAAGAATTTCAACTTTCACATGTTTCCTTTGGCAAACAAACAACCCCTTATTTACACAAATATCACTATCACGAAAATCAGGTACTCCGTAGATCATGCGTTTTGAAATCCATTTGCAAATTTTCAATTAGGGAAACGGGGAAGTAGGAGCAACTAGCGGCTTGGCGGCTTGCAAGTTGCAACCAGAAACATATTGCTGCTAAACTTGGAATCATCATATATATCAGAGGAAATTCAAACTTTCATTAAAAAAATTGTTTGAATTTAAAGAATCAAAATGGCAGGACCTGCATTAGACGAACTCTTCCGATCTCTCCTCTCCAAAACGGTATTTTTTTTAAATGGATTTTCATTTAAAAATCCCTAATTTTCACTTTCATTCAAGTGATTGAACAGTTAATTAGCAATACCCAGACGTTTCTTTGAAGGAATTATAGTTTATTAAGCTGATAATTTTCATTTGATTGAATAGGGACAAGACAAAATGACCACCCAAGAATCAAAAGTGTTTGTTGAGTGGAAGTCTCAGGCCATTAAGAGTTGTGCTGTAGGAAGTGGTCTTGCCTCAGGTCTTGCTTGGATTGGTAAGTTAGATTCTCTCTTCTACTACCTTATTTACTTGGACTCCGATTTCGGACAAGGGTATGTGTTTAAGTGTTTATTTGGCTATTTTGTGAAACTTTTCCATGATCATATAAATTAAAATGTCAATGTAACCATACCTAGTCGAGAATCTGATATGGGTTTGGTTTATATATAGTGGGTTCAATTATGTCTGCAGTTGATTGCAGCTAAAAATTTATCATTTAATGTCATTTGAAATGTGTTGTATTAGGAGAAATGTATATTTGTTTTTATTTGACATACTCTATTTCTTATGCAAAGAACTCTTCCTTTCTCTTTTGGTGTTGCTAGAGGGAATTTTATAGTTCTAGAGCCTAAACAATGATTAGGAACTCTTACAAATATGTAAGGAAAAAAAATTTATGATTTCAAAATGTAAACATTTCATAATTTTTAGTATTAGTAATTAAAGATAATTATCATCAAAGATGTGCCTTACAAAATTTGAAAAAAAAAACAGGAACAAAAAAATGATGGAAAGGGGATAATATATTAATATATAACTTAGAGGATGAAGTGGATTTAACATAATAGGTTTGTCCTATTTTAGTGAACAACAGCACCATCCTATCTAGATTTTTTTCCAATTTAGCTGGGATACAATGGCCTTACCTTTGATAGATTAGGAATATTTTTATAGGCAGTTGTTAAGTTATACCAAGCGTCAGTATATGATCACTTTGTGGAGTTAGGCTTTTGAAAATTACAATTTTGTAATGGATGATTGTTGTGTGATTTTATGATGAGTTGTTATATGTCAGGAATTTTGGGGGGTTAGTCATAGAATGGTTGTTGTGTTTTTTCTAGAAATTTTGTATTTAGTTTTTTGAATGTTGACGCATGGTTTATATTGGCATTGCTTTTGTTCAATAGTTGCTTTATTGTTGTTTGGATATAGAATCTTCATTCATGAGAATCATGGCTGGTTTATAGAATCATAGAAGCTCGATTTGTTGCTTCTAAGTTTTGTTAATAATTTTGGAGGGAGTAATACTAAGTATAGAATTTTGATTTAATGAGGCACCTCTAATTACAATAACTTGTATAATCTTAAAGAGGTTATTCTATTGGCCTTCTATTTTCTACATAATAATAATATTATTCCAATACTTCTACCACACTTGGGGACTTTGATGGTTTTATTCCCCTTCTCTTTTCTGCATAACACTAATTTTATTCCAATGCTGGTACCACACTCCCCACCTCTGGCAAAGAAAATGTTTTGGATGAATTGGATCTATCAATGCATCGTTGACTCAAAAATTTCAAAGAGATTACTTCTATTGGACCCTTGATTTAAAAATCGACAACCACTTTCTACTTAACAAAAAAAAAAGCACAAGGAAGTATACGAGTCATTTTGACTTGTGTCCATCGTATTCCAAAGCCAAACAATAGCGAATGTTTTGATAATTTTTTGTTCCTTCTATTAGTTTAATCGAAATTTTTTGTTCTTGCAGCGATGAGAAAATGGAGAACTGCTAATCGTGTGATACCTGTTGCAGGTAGTTTAAGCTCTGTTTTTCGTATCTGATGTATAATTAATATGGTTACTGAAAAATATGAATTTCTTAAGCACATTATTAATTATTGAATAGTTGTATTGTGTCCTTTTGTTTCCTATTTTCATGCTGTTCCAGTGTTCCTTGTTCGGTCATATATTTCATTAATTGTAGATTTGTAGTTTTCTGCTGATGATTCTAAAAGAAGGTATATTCTAGCAACACTTACTCCAGTAAAATTTAAAATGCAGTAGTTACACTTTCTATAAATCTTCTTTAGATAAGGACATGTATATCATCAAGCTAGAAAAATAATGCATTATAAAATTCTTTGCACTAATTAGTGTGGTTGAATGTTTAGATTTTTGAATTTGAAAATTCTTGGATAAGTTCTAGCCTATGTTACTCGGACTCTTCGTTTTACCTCAAGTACCAGTGTCGGACCCTCGACACTCGGACATGGGTATGACACTTGGACACTTCATTTTAGTTCAAAATCATAGAATTTTTTCACAAAATAGCCGAGTCGGATACTTGGACACATACCCGTGTCGGACATGGGTACCCGAGTCCGAGTAACATAGGTTCCAGCTAAATTGGTTCATTCCGAGGCTATAATTTCTTTTGGTCCCATAGATGATTAGATAGTAAAACGGAAAAAAACACTTTATTAATCCAAACTTTCCTTGATTTACTTTAAATAATCCCAGCTTTCAAATATTGTGCAATAATCCCAACTTTCACTAAAACCAAATTAAAAAAAAAAGAAAAAAAAAAAAACTCAAATGCTACGCCTGCCGGTGGTCATGGCCTCCCCAGCCCAACTATAATTCAACCCTGATTTCCGTTTTCCGGCGCCCACAACTAATTTCCGACACCTCCCTTGCAACCCGCACCCTAATTAGCCTAGCCTCGAACTGCAAATGTTTTCTAGGTTTCTAGGGAAGTTTTCAGAGCTTAGGAAAGTTATCGAAAATTGGAAAGGAGGGAGTCGGTTTCTAAGTTAGGAGAAGGGAGCACCGACCGGTTTCAGTGGTTTGGTAAGGAAGGTGACGTAAATTTCGGCGGTGTGGGAAGGGAGGGGGTCGATTTAGGGGGATTGGTTAGGGAGGGGAATAGTATCGGGCGGCGTTGTGAAGGGTGGCAGTGACGGTTTTTGAAGCGGTGTTGGGGTTGGGGGCCGGTTTCTGATGCTAAGGTGGTTGGGCGGCGAAATTTGGTGGCGAGAGGGGCCAGGAGGTGGTGGTTTGGGGTAGGTTGTGGGTGAAGTGCACCGTTGGTGCTGATTGTTGGTGGTTTGAATTTTTTTTTTTTAATTTTTAACCAATCACGTGTTGACACATGTTAGTTAACCTAGAGTAATGAGTTGTTGACTTTTGTTGACCGGTTTAGGATTGAAGAGCTTTTGATAAATGTATTATGTAGGCAAGAAACATGTGGCTATGATTGCCAATTTGCTGGACCAAATATCACTACTTTAACCTCAGTTGTGTGAAATCAATTCTTTTACTAATCTTGATTGAATTTTGAATATTTTTTTATTTGGAAAAATACACTTTAATAATCCCATGACTGATTTATTTTGAATAATCCCAACTTTTGATTATTTTGCAATAATCCCAACTTTCAGCTGCGTTTTCTTTCTTCAATCCCGATTGCCGGTTATGTGAAGAAAAGGTTAATTTTTTAAAAACAAATAATTTGCCACTTGTTGCATGTTATCTTAATAAAAAAGATTAAAAAAAAAAAATTAAAAATTTATTTTAAAAAAACAGAAAACCACCCGGCCCCACCCCTTCCCACTAGAACCCCATGACCCACTGACCCCCTCCCTTCCCCCAGAAAACCAAGCCCTTTCTTCTCCTTTCGTCGACAACCGTCCCGTCGCCCCCCTTCCCCTAGAACCACCACCCCTAGATCATATCATAATCTTACTGATTTTGTCAGATTATAATATGGGTTGATTGCATATTGCAAGAACAAGTGATGTTTGTAAAGCAAGAATTATTGGTTGGGTTTGTTTAGGGAGTTGAGAAATCAGAGAAATTGGGATTGTAAATTTGAATGATGATGTTTAGTTATTGATGATTGTAGTATGGAAGGATATGGGTGATCGGATTTTGGAAGGGATGGAGTGGGGGTGGTCGGATTTTGGAGGGGAAGGGGTGGTATGGTAGAGATTAGTACAGAAACAGAACAATTAAAGTAGAGTAAAGAAATTAGGCCAAAATTATGATAGATTGTATTGCAACTTGCAAGTCAGAGAAACCACGATACAACTCCCTTCTTTCGAGAGGAAAGGATGCTCTCCAAGAAAAGATTTCCACAAGAATTTTCTAGATGCCTTCCCCCTTCACAATCCCTCCTTAAATACACAAAAATAACCAAAAATCAGAAATGACAAACTCAGCACACAAAATAAGGACCAACAAACTTATCCCCTTGATTACTGATTTACCCCTCCTTGAACTAACTAACTTCTAGCTCATCATTCAGCTCAAGTTCTCTTATTTGTTTGGGCTTCCTCCTTGCATATGTGAATCGCACCTGTGCTGTGCAATACTTCCCACCTAAAAAAACACCTTGTCCTCAAGGTGGAAGTGAGGAAAACGAGCAGCAATTTCATCATGGTCTTCCCAGAATCCCAGGTAGCCTCGAAGTCTTGTTGCCACTTGTTCAGAACTTCGGTTGCAGCATGAGAATTTCGACTCAGGTTCCACCTCCAACACTAAGTCAGCAGAAAGCTGGGTAGGCAGAGAAGTAGGCAGTTCTGGTCCCATGGCCTTCTTGAGTTGAGAGGGTGGATTTTGGGAGTTGTAGCCGATAAGCCACTTTTCCCACACGCTTTAAAAATGGATAAGGACCATAATAGCGAGGTGACAACTTCTCAGATTGTCTCTTTACCATATAATGTTGCCTGTACGGTTGCAACTTGAGATAAACCAAATCCCCAACTTCAAATTCCCCATCCCTTCGAGACTTATTCTCACATTGCCTCGTGTAAACTTGAGCCCACACCAAGTAAAACTTCAAATCATCCAGAATTGCATCCCTTTCTTGAAGCTGATCCTCCAAGGAAGAGATAGCAGTGTCTCCCGGAGAGAACCTGACCAAATGGGGTGGGTCCCTGCCATAAAGAGCCTTGAAAGGGGTACAATGAGTTGTTGTATCAAAGGCCGTGTTATACCAATATTCTACCCAATGCAACCAGTTGCCAACTAGAAGGTTTCCCATTCACAAAGCAGCGCAAATAGGATTTAACCCCCTTGTTAACCACCTCGGTCTGGCCATCCGTTAGAGGATGGTATGCCGTGCTTCGCTGAAGAGTAGTGCCTTGTAACCAGAATAGTTCCTTCCAGAAAATGCTGAGAAAGATTTTATCCCGATCCGACACTATAGAGGAAGGTACACCATGCAACCTAACCACTTCTTTCACCGAGGAGTGTATGGATGCTTCAAGTGAAGTGACCATACTTGGTCAGCCTATCCACCACCACCAATATAGTGTCCCAACCAAAGGACTTAGGAAGACCTTCCACAAAGTCCATGAAAATGTCTTCCCAAACCTTTTTGGGAATAGGAAGGGGTTGAAGAAACCCAAGGGGAGAGAGAGTGGATACCTTGTTCTGGTGGCATATGTGACAATTTTGGACATACTTTGTCACATCCTTGCGCATTCCAGCCCAATACCACTCACTAGCAAGCCGTTGGTAAGTTTTGAAGTCCCCCCGGAGAGTCATGGTATTTCTTAAGTAACTTGGGGGTAAGTTCACCGTGCTTAGGAATGACCACTCTATTCTTATACTTTAACACCCCCTTATCAAGGGTGAACCCTTTTGGGACCTGCTCCCCCCTTGTAGCTGGGAAATAAGTTGCTGAATGGTCTTGTCTTTCTTTATGAATGAGAGAATATACTGCCATTGGACCCCACAAGAAGCCACCAAGGAAGCACACTCAGCATGTACACCATGCGCCACTTTGTTAGTGGGCCCTGGTTTGTAGTGAATATCAAAAGAATACCCCAAGAGTTTACTTACCCATTTTTGGTAAGCTTGACCCACCTCCTTTTGCTCGAACCGCAGGTTCGCACAACAAATTGCCTCCCTAACAAGTAGTGTCGCCACTTCTCAATAGCAAAGACAATAGCCATGAGTTCCTTTTCATACATGGGCTTGGTTCGAGCTCTCATACCCAAGACCTTGCTGAAATATGCGACTGGATGGTTTTCTTGTAAGAGGACAACTCCTAAATCATGCCCCGAACCATGCCTCGAGGCATCGGTTTCCACTATAAATGGGAGAGTTAAATTAGGGGCAGCTAGTATGAGAGCCCTAACCATGGCTGCCTTGAGAGCCTCAAAAGCAGATGTAGCCTCATCTAAGCATAGACCCTGCTCCCTCTTTTGTAGTAGCTCTTTCTCAGACAACCGCCTTATCTCATCGAAATTTCTGTGGGTGGTGGAGGTGTTTTTGTAGGCCGGGTTTGTGTTTTGGTTTGGGGTGTTTTGGATCTGGTGGGTAGGTTGGGGTGTTTTGGTTTGGTTTGGGTTGGATAGGGGGTACGCCAACTGAGTGGGCTAGAAGTGGATTTGGGTCGTGGGCTGAGTTTTAACTTCTCTTCGACCCGCAAAGCCAGCTTCATGGCCCGATCCAGCGTAATCGGATCCAGCAAACGAACTTCGACCTGGATATCTTCACTTAAACCGTTTATAAATTGCCCTTTAGCAATTTCTTTAGGTACTCCTTCAATTGGGGCCAAGAGTTCGATGAACCGACGCCGGTAATCCACCACTGAGCCAGGCTGTTGGTGCGTAAGCCACTGCTCGTGGAGTGTTCCGGTGGCTGTGGTCCTAAAACGGCGAAGTAGCAGCTGTTTCAAGGTGGGATGGGGACGATGCTCCCACTGATACCACAACAGCGCGTCACCATCAAGCGCCACTACAGCCGCCTCGAGATGGTCCTCTTCCGACAAGCGGTAGAAATGGAAGAAACACTCGGCGCTTAGGATCCACCCATCATGATTCGTGCCATTAAAGAGTTGTAAATCGAGCTTCCTTGATAAGCCTTCTTATCATGGGTTGAGAGAAGCATTTTAGGGTGTGTTTTGATGCTTTATATGTACTTTTGTTAGCTTTTGTGAGTTTTGACTCATCGTCCCATTTATGTGCAAAAGAGGGAAATTATGAGTGAAAGTGAGTGAGTTGAGCTCGGGAATGAAGTGAAGAGTACTATGAGTAGGCGGACCTTGGATGATGATTTGAGAGTGTATGAAGCATGGCTTGTTGATTCACAAGGAGGCAAGAAAGCAAGTTTGAAGAAGCTAGAAGAAGGTTCAAAGCAAGGAAGAAGG
Organism: Chenopodium quinoa; assembly: GCF_001683475.1. Taxonomy (NCBI): domain Eukaryota; kingdom Viridiplantae; phylum Streptophyta; class Magnoliopsida; order Caryophyllales; family Amaranthaceae; genus Chenopodium; species Chenopodium quinoa. Next base: position 638,029 of record NW_018743516.1, on the reverse strand, counting down.
AAAAAACAGTAGTGAATTGCTGCCAGGGCAGCTGGCAGCTGGCCAGAGCCGCTGGCAGCTGCTATTCCAGCATACGAAGGCTTCCAAGGCTGCCAGAGCCGCTGCCAGCGGGTCCAGAGCAGCTGGCAGCGGCAATCTCAGTTTTTGCGCAATTTTTGGCTTCTTTTTCAGCAATTTTGGCTTTGTTTTGGCACGTGTTTGGATATTATTTTATTATTATTATTGTGTTATGTTATTAAAATATAGAAACATATAAATAGCTTAGTTTTAATTAAGTTTTTGGGAGAGAAAGAGGAGAATTAAGTTTGGAGAAAAAAAAGCTTTCTAGGGTTTTCTTGGAATTTTCAGAATTCTTTGTTTTGGAATTAGAATCCATGGAAGCTTAATCTTCCGGATTCTTGGTTAAAGATTGAAGCTTTTGGCTACGAATTGTGAGATCTTTCTTCTCTTAATATCTATTGAATATATATTGTTCCTTGAATTAATTTCATGATTTGCTTTAATCAATTGCTAGGTTAGAATTATTGGATTCGCTTGCATCTAATTAATCTTTCCAAAGTAGCAACTTTAGGTTATTGATGCATGCTTTTGGTTGATAACTTGAAGAGGGAATAATATTATTGAAGAAATTAGACCGCTTGTGTTAATTTATTCAATCCTTGTTGATTTCTCCGTTTATTTTCTTCTTGTGGATAATTTAGAGCGCTTGTCTTGAATTGTGCATTGGAAAGGGTTAGAAAGGAGCGCTTTGCTATTTCTAACTATTTATGAGAATTTAGAATCTAGGAATTCTACAACAAGGTGTTCAATAGAGCTTGATTGAGGAGACTTCTATGATCAATTTGTATGTTCATTAGTGGATTTCGCATAACCAAGACCGTTCTTCTCATTGATTACCTATTCATTACGTTCGTTGTTCTTACTTAGTTCATTTATTATCATTGCTCGTGAAAACCCCCCTCGTTACTTAGGTTACTACCGTCCTAGAGTATTTCCACTTAGGTTTCCAGTTATTAGTCCCTTTTTCCCTGTGGATTCGAACTCGACTTCCCTAACTACGTTTATTTGCAGTTAGCTTAGTTGTGATATTTTTGGTTGCATACGACTGAGGCACACCAAATTTTGGCGCCGTTGCCGGGGAACTAGGCGTTACTTTTTAATTGTTTATCTTAGTAGAATTTATTTTAGGATTGTTCTTAGCTATTTTTTTTTTTCTTTGTTTGTTCGCTAGGGTATGATAAGTACCCGTTCTGCTAACAAAGAAGTTTTGCAGTTTGATCCAGAAATTGAAAGAAATATTTCCAGGTCGCGAAGAGAGGCAAGAACAAACCCCAGTGAATCAACATACATCTTCAACATTCAAGAAGAGGAAGTGATGGCAGAAAATCGAACACTGAGAGAGCTAACAGCTCCTAACTTGAACCAACAGCCGTTGTGCATCGCATATCAGCAGTTGGAGGAAGGTGCTAATGTTGAGATCAAATCTGGTCTAATTCATCTATTGCCGGCATTCCATGGCATGAAGGGTGAAGATCCAAATAAACATCTGGCAGAATTTCATGTGGTATGTACTAGCATGAAACCGATTGGGATGACTGATGAGCAAATTCAGTTGAGAGCATTTCCTTTTTCTCTCAAAGATGCAGCGAAGGATTGGTTTTACTATCTTCCCCCAGGGAGCATAACAAATTGGGCAGGTTTGAAGAAGTGTTTCTTAGAGAAGTATTACCCAGCCACTATTTCTGCAAGCCTTAAGAAAGCTATCAGCAATGTGGATCAGAAGGAAGATGAGTCCTTGTATGAGTATTGGGAGAGATTCAAGAGATTGTGTGCTAGTTGTCCGTACCATGGGTATTCCGATCAAGACCTCATCCTATACTTCTATGGAGGTCTAACAGATGATGATTTGAGGATGGTGAATGCAGCAAGTGGTGGAGGGCTAGTGAATAAGACTCCAGGAGATGCAACTAGGCTGATTGCAGAGCTAGCAGAGAATTCTAGGCAGTTCAGTCAGAGAACTCCCACGCGCCGGGTGAATGCAGCAAATTCAAATACAACTGAGTTAGAGAGTCAAGTAGCTGATTTGACTTCTATGATGCGTGAGTTCATGGTGAACTCAAGGAATCCACAGCAACTGAATGCTTGTGGTTTATGCACCTCCACAGGACATCCCACTGATGCATGTCCTCAATTACAAGAGGAACAGAATGAGCAGGCCAATGCAATGGGTTTCCAAGGGCAAGGTCCTCAGAGAAGATATGATCCATATTCGAATACATACAATCCAGGATGGAGGGATCATCCAAATTTGAGATATGGGAATTCCCAGGGGAACCAACAACAACAGCAAAATGCTCAAGGCCAGCAGCAATATCAGCAATATAGGGCACCATTAGCCAAACCTCAAGGCCAAAGCTCAAATTCGAGTAATATGTCAACTGATGAAATGATTAGATCACTAACTTCTAATGTTTCTACTATGCAGCAAAACATGGTGCAATTCCAGCAAGAGACCAAATCCAGTATTCAGAATTTGGAAAGTCAAGTGAGTCAAATTTCAAGTGCAGTGAGCAGACTTGAAGCTAAGGATTCGGGAAAACTTCCATCTCAAACGGAGTTGAATCCTAAGCAACAAGCCAACGCTATTACATTGAGAAATGGCAAGGAGCTGAAAGAGACTGAAATTGCAACTAAGAGGGCTGAAGAGTTGATTGGAGCTGAGGAGAAGGAAGTGGAACATGAAGCTGTAGCAAATCCTCCCACTTTTCCATCTTATGAACCCACACCACCTTTTCCTGAAGCTTTGAAAGAAACGAAGAGGTATGAGAAGGACAAAGATATCTATGAAACATTCAGCAAGTGTGAGGTAAACATTCCCCTTTTGAATTTAATAAAGAGTGTTCCTCGATTCGCTAAATTTTTGAAAGAACTTTGTACTATTAAGAGGAAGCACAGGTTAGGAGGGAAGGAAAAAGTGAAAGTCAGTGCTCATGTTTCTGCAGTTTTCCAAAAGAAACTTCCTGAAAAATGCAGTGACCCTGGTATGTTTACTGTTCCAGTTACAATAGGGGACACCACTTTTCATAGAGCAATGTTGGATTTGGGTGCATCAATTAATGTTATTCCATATTCACTGTTCAAATCTTTGGAACTTGGACCCTTACATGACACCGGGGTAGTGATTCAATTAGCTGATAGATCAAATGTTTATCCTAAGGGAGTAGTGGAAGATGTGCTTGTGAAAGTTGATGAACTAATTTTTCCTGCTGATTTTTATGTGCTTGATATGGAACATGATAGACAAGCAGTACCCATCTTGTTAGGAAGACCTTTCTTGAAAACTGCTAGGACTAAAATTGATGTTTTTACTGGTTCTTTGACTATGGAGTTTGATGGACAAGAAATTGTGTATAACATCTATGATTCCATGAAATACCCTGTTGACACTCATTCTTTGTGTTCCATTGATATCATTGATCCTATAGTGCAGGATGTCTTCAATGTTGAGGGCGAGGATGCGCTCCTCACTTCCATTTCTAATGATTTATCTGCTGATTGTTTGGATATTCCTTTGCCTAATAGTGTGCAGATGATGGTAGCAGAGTTGAATGGTCATTCCAAGCTTCCACTTAGACCACCAGGTTCGACACCTACCCCATTGACAGTGCCTACTGATAAACTCTTACCTTCTGTTTTGCAGGCACCCCAGGTGGAGCTCAAACCACTTCCTGATCATTTGAAATATGTGTTCCTTGGTCAGAACGATACTTTACCTGTTATAATTTCAAGCAAATTGACCAAGGAGCAAGAGGACAAGTTGGTGACAGTGTTGAAAGAGCACAAGTTAGCTATTGGATGGACCATTGCAGACATTAAGGGAATAAGTCCATCCACTTGCATGCATCGTATTCTGTTAGAAGATGATGCCAAACCTGTGAGGCAACCTCAGCGTCGCCTAAATCCCCCCATGATGGACGTGGTAAAGAAGGAGATCATAAAATTATTGCAAGTAGGAATGATATTTCCTATATCTGATAGTAAATGGGTCAGTCCTACGCAGGTGGTTCCTAAGAAAAGTGGTGTGACTGTGGTAGAAAATCAACAGGATGAACTGGTTCCTACTAGAGTTCAAAATGGTTGGCGAGTTTGCATTGATTATCGTAGGTTGAATGCAGTAACTAGGAAAGACCATTTCCCTTTACCTTTTATTGACCAAATGATTGAAAGACTTGCAGGGAAATCCTATTACTGTTTCCTTGATGGGTATTCTGGGTACTTTCAAGTGCCCATTGCACCTGAAGATCAGGAAAAGACAACTTTTACATGTCCTTTTGGCACATTTGCTTATCGCCGTATGCCTTTTGGCCTATGTAATGCACCTGCAACCTTTCAGAGATGCATGATGAGCATCTTTTCTGAGTTTGTTGAGCATTTCATGGAGGTATTTATGGATGATTTCACTGTGTATGGTGATTCTTTTGATAAATGCTTGCATCACTTATCTATGGTCCTCAAAAGATGTATTGACTCTAACCTTGTCTTGAATTCTGAGAAATGTCATTTTATGGTCCAACAGGGCATTGTGTTAGGTCATGTAGTTTCTTCTAGAGGTATTGAGGTTGATAAGGCTAAGATTGACACTATTCAGTCTCTCCCTTATCCTACTAATGTGCGTGAAGTGCGTTCTTTTCTTGGCCATGCAGGTTTCTATCGTAGGTTCATTGAGGGATTCTCAAAGCTTGCAAATGCTATGTGCAAATTGCTGCAGAAAGATGTGAAATTCCACTTTGATGATGATTGCAAGAAGGCTTTCGACGAATTGAAGGCTAAGCTCATTTCTGCCCCTATCATTCAAGCCCCAGATTGGTCTCGACCATTTGAGATAATGTGTGATGCGAGTGATTATGCAGTTGGAGCTGTTTTAGGCCAGAAAGTAGGGAGGGCATCTCATGTGATCTATTATGCCTCAATGACCCTCAATTCAGCCCAACGAAACTACACTACCACAGAAAAAGAGTTGTTAGCTGTAGTATTTGCTCTAGAAAAGTTTCGATCTTATTTGCTTGGTACTAAAGTAATTGTTTTCACTGATCATGCAGCTCTTCGCCACTTGATGACGAAGAAAGAGGCCAAACCAAGACTAATAAGATGGATTCTGCTCTTATGTGAGTTTGAGTTAGAAATCAAGGACAAGATAGGCGCGGAAAATCTAGTTGCTGATCATTTGAGTCGTTTGACCCATATTGTTGATCAACCATCATTCCAATATCAAATCCTAGGAGAATTTCCGGATGAATCTCTATTTGCTCTTAAGGATTTGCGCCCTTGGTTTGCTAACATTGTGAATTTTCTGGTTTCTCAACAGTTTCCTCCAGGTTTCACAAAGTCTCAAAAGGACAAGCTTCGAACTGATGCGAAGTACTATGCATGGGATGATCCATACTTGTGGAAGTTCTGCTCCGATCAAATCATTCGCAGATGCATTCCCGAAAATGAGGTGATCCCCATTCTCACCTTCTGTCATTCTCATGCTTGTGGAGGACACTTTGGAGCCAAACGCACAGCAAGGAAGGTTCTCGACTGTGGTTTTTACTGGCCAAGTTTGTTTCGAGATTCCTATGGATTTTGTAAATCCTGTGATAATTGCCAGAGAGTAGGTAACATTTCCCAGAAAAGTGAAATGCCCCAATCCTCTCTTCTATATTGTGAAATATTCGATGTTTGGGGTATAGATTTCATGGGACCATTCCCTATTTCTTACGGTTTTACTTATATACTTCTTGCTTGTGATTATGTGTCGAAGTGGGTGGAAGCAATACCCACTAGGACTGATGACTCTAAAGTGGTTTCAGGTTTTATCAAAGCTTACATATTTTCTAGGTTTGGAATCCCAAGGGCGTTGATAAGTGACCGTGGAACACACTTTTGCAACCGTACAGTGAGTGCTTTGTTGAGGAAGTACTCTGTTCACCACAAAATCTCCACGGCTTATCACCCACAAACCAATGGGCAAGCCGAGGTGTCCAATAGAGAGGTGAAGTCAATTCTGCAGAAAACGGTGAATCCGGATAGGAAGGATTGGAGTTTGAGGTTGGAGGATGCTCTATGGGCGTACCGCACCGCATACAAAACACCTATCGGGATGTCCCCTTACCGCCTTGTCTTCGGAAAACCGTGCCATCTACCGGTTGAGCTTGAGCATAAAGCATATTGGGCGGTTAAGTCATTCAACATGCAAATGGATGAAGCAGGTGAACATCGGAAATTGCAACTCCAAGAACTAGAGGAGATCCGGCTTGAGTCCTATGAGAATGCAGATATTTATAAAGCAAAGACCAAGCTATGGCATGATCGAATGATCACGCGGAAGGAGTTTAAAGTCGGTGACAAAGTACTCCTATATCAATCCCGACTTAGATTATTTCCGGGAAAACTTCGGTCCCGTTGGGAGGGCCCTTTTCAAGTGGTGAATGTATATCCGCATGGAGCAGTTGAAATTCAAAGCCCCGAGACCGATAAGGTTTTCAAAGTCAATGGACAAAGGCTCAAACCCTACTTCGAGGGTTTCAAAACCGAGAACGTGGAGAGCATCGATCTCTACGAGCCATCAATGGAGTAGCGAAGTGGGATGAGCCGCGTCGAGCCAACGACGTAAAACAAAGGCGCTAATCGGGAGGCAACCCGATCGAAAACTCTTCCCCATTACTTTTCGTAGTTTAGTTTTATTTTTTTCGTGTGATGTGAAGAGTGTTTTTATTGTTTTTGTGTAGGTGGAGGCCTTGGGAGCAATTTTTATGCGCGAAACGCAGCAAAAACAGAGCAAAACAGAAACAAAGGGGCCTTCCCTGCAGAAGCCGCTGGCAGCTGCTCTGCAGCCGCTACCAGCGGGTCTTCTTGCAACCCACACCCCTTTGTTTCTGTCCCAGCCGCTGGTAGCTGCTCCTGAGCCGCTGCCAGCGGGCCCCCCTCTACGTTAAAAAAAAAAAAAAAAAAAAAAAAAAAAAAATTGCCACCCAGTGGCCATATTAGTATGGGTGGCATGGTCTCTTTGCTAGCCTGTTATTTGAATGTTCCACCCCCTGAGGATCTTGTGCCAGTAGACTCGACATACTTGACATATAACATCATGACTCTGGTCAAGATCGGTTTATTATCGCGTTCCCCCGTCGCCGGTAGTTATTTCTGGCGATACGGACCGCAGGGTTTGAACTATTTGAGACTTCCTCGTCCCGAGGGACGAGCATTACCTTTTGGCCCTAATGCTGCAGACTTTTTCCTTCCGCCCGACCCGGATGTTGCTCCTTATTTGGGAGATGCTGAAATCATAGTTGAGAACATGGGAGAGGAGAATCCCGATGTTCATATGGGCGGAGAGTTTGTTGATGAGGAAGGGGGTGAGGATGCTGCTGGAGTGCAGCACGATGATTGGCCTCGATGGAGGGCTGATGTGGATGATAGACTAGAGGAGGTGTGCGATGGGATGCAGGAGCTGCTTGCATATCAAAGAAGCATGAGTCGGTTTTACACCACTCAGTATCCGCAGTATGAGCCTCCAACTGAGGCGTTCATGGATCATTTGGCATCCCGTGCTTTGCGTCGTTCCGAGAGGCGTGCTTCTCGGGGCGATGCCGGCTCTTCTGGCTCTGGAGGTCCCTCTCATTGAGATGGTAACGATTCTCTTCCTTTTCCCTTATTTTTGGTTTCATTGTAGTTGTTCTTGCATCGAGGACAATGCTTCATTCAAGTAGGGGGGGGGGAAGAAATTCTTGCATATATTCTTTGAATTTTGTATAGTTATTTTGATTTCATGTTTTGTATAACTATCTTAATTGTGGTTCAATGAAGCAAGCTTGAAAAAAAAAAACAGAAAAATGAAAAGAAAAAAAAAAGAAAAAAAAAAAGAAAAAAAAAAGAAAAAGAAACCCGCTAAGTCGAAAACCTGAAAAGGCGGCTTAGGCAAAAATGGGGGCCCGGTTAGGTTGAAAACCCGAAAGGGCGACCTAAGCAAAAAAGTGGCTAATGAGTGGGTGAGAAAGTGAGATTTGGAAAAAGATGAGAGGCTAGGATGAAAACCCGAAAGGGCTCCTAGGCAAAATGAGAGAAAAAAGAGAGAAATGTTCATGAATTTGATTTTTCAAGGAAATTTCGCATCTATTTGCCGGAGTCGGTGTCATAAGGGGAGGAGATATAAGGAGGTGTCGGGGTAGGTTTCATCTTGGTGATTTTGGGAGATAGTTGAGATTTTGGGGGAATTTGTTGATCATCTTAGGAATTTGAGAGCATGAGTTGTTTGTTTTCACTCTTGAATGTGGAAGTGTTTTTATGAGATTTTTGGTTAAGTTGAGTTTTTGTTTGCCCAATTTTATCAAAAATTTCATTTCTTTAGGCGGTTGAGAATATTCATACTCATGGCTATGCGTTTATCGTTCCAAGTTGATTTTGGGGATGAATTGATAAATAAGAAAAAAGGGAGATTCAAAGTGTGAAGTATGGGGGAGTGTGATTGTGATTGGTTGATAAGTACTAGGATGTTTTGTTGAGTTTGAGTGCATAGAGCTAGTTTGATTCCACCATCTTCTGTTTTGAACCTTAGTGAGGAGGATGTTTTTATTCTCTAAGTTTACTCGAGGGCGAGTAAAGGTTCAAGCATGGGGGAATTTGATAAGCCTTCTTATCATGGGTTGAGAGAAGCATTTTAGGGTGTGTTTTGATGCTTTATATGTACTTTTGTTAGCTTTTGTGAGTTTTGACTCATCGTCCCATTTATGTGCAAAAGAGGGAAATTATGAGTGAAAGTGAGTGAGTTGAGCTCGGGAATGAAGTGAAGAGTACTATGAGTAGGCGGACCTTGGATGATGATTTGAGAGTGTATGAAGCATGGCTTGTTGATTCACAAGGAGGCAAGAAAGCAAGTTTGAAGAAGCTAGAAGAAGGTTCAAAGCAAGGAAGAAGGAAAAAACAGTAGTGAATTGCTGCCAGGGCAGCTGGCAGCTGGCCAGAGCCGCTGGCAGCTGCTATTCCAGCATACGAAGGCTTCCAAGGCTGCCAGAGCCGCTGCCAGCGGGTCCAGAGCAGCTGGCAGCGGCAATCTCAGTTTTTGCGCAATTTTTGGCTTCTTTTTCAGCAATTTTGGCTTTGTTTTGGCACGTGTTTGGATATTATTTTATTATTATTATTGTGTTATGTTATTAAAATATAGAAACATATAAATAGCTTAGTTTTAATTAAGTTTTTGGGAGAGAAAGAGGAGAATTAAGTTTGGAGAAAAAAAAGCTTTCTAGGGTTTTCTTGGAATTTTCAGAATTCTTTGTTTTGGAATTAGAATCCATGGAAGCTTAATCTTCCGGATTCTTGGTTAAAGATTGAAGCTTTTGGCTACGAATTGTGAGATCTTTCTTCTCTTAATATCTATTGAATATATATTGTTCCTTGAATTAATTTCATGATTTGCTTTAATCAATTGCTAGGTTAGAATTATTGGATTCGCTTGCATCTAATTAATCTTTCCAAAGTAGCAACTTTAGGTTATTGATGCATGCTTTTGGTTGATAACTTGAAGAGGGAATAATATTATTGAAGAAATTAGACCGCTTGTGTTAATTTATTCAATCCTTGTTGATTTCTCCGTTTATTTTCTTCTTGTGGATAATTTAGAGCGCTTGTCTTGAATTGTGCATTGGAAAGGGTTAGAAAGGAGCGCTTTGCTATTTCTAACTATTTATGAGAATTTAGAATCTAGGAATTCTACAACAAGGTGTTCAATAGAGCTTGATTGAGGAGACTTCTATGATCAATTTGTATGTTCATTAGTGGATTTCGCATAACCAAGACCGTTCTTCTCATTGATTACCTATTCATTACGTTCGTTGTTCTTACTTAGTTCATTTATTATCATTGCTCGTGAAAACCCCCCTCGTTACTTAGGTTACTACCGTCCTAGAGTATTTCCACTTAGGTTTCCAGTTATTAGTCCCTTTTTCCCTGTGGATTCGAACTCGACTTCCCTAACTACGTTTATTTGCAGTTAGCTTAGTTGTGATATTTTTGGTTGCATACGACTGAGGCACACCATTCCTCAACTTCCAATTTGATTGGCCACCCTGAAAACCACCGTCTCTATAATCAAGCTGATTTTGCGCGGAGAACGGGTTATCCCATTGACCACCGTTGGGGTCACGATGGCCTGGCAGTCACCACGGAGGAGCGAACCTCCGTTCGGATAGCATTGATGTCAGTTTTGACAGCAAGCTAGAGCAGTAGCTATCTCCTGAGCTACCCTTGCCGGAATCCCAGCAAGCTCCTGCTCCATCAAGTCCATGCGTTGCACATTGGTAAGTTGTGCCATTGTCTTCTTCGGCTCCGATCGTCACCGCTCTGATACCAATTTGCTAGAGATTAGTACAAAAACAAAACAATTAAAGCAGAGTAAGGAAAATAGCAGGCCAAAATTATGATAGATTGTATTGCAAGTCAGAGAAACCATAATACAACTCCTTTCTTTCGAGAGGAAAGGATGCTCTCCAAGGAAAGATTTCCACCAGATCTAGATGCCTTTCCCCTTCACAATCCCTCTTAAATACACAAAAATAACCAATAATTAGAAATAACAAACTCATCACACAAAACAAGGACTAACAAACTTATCCCCTTGATTATTGATTTACCCCTCCTTGTAACTAACTTCCAGCCATCATTCCAGCTCAAGTTCTCTTATCAGGCCCTTGTTTGGGCTTCCTCCTTGCAATTGTGAATCGCACCTCACGTCTGGTCTCTTGAATGGTAGTGACTGGTTATCGGATTTTGGAGGGGAGGGGTGGTGGAGGTCGGTTGTGGAGCTGCTGCATTATTTATGGTGCAGTCATGAAGGTTTGAAGGGAAGAAGAAGAAAAGAAAAAAAAAAAACTCTTTTTTTTAAATGTAAAAGTTTTGTTTAATTTTTTTTAAAAATTTTTTTGGACCAATCACAACCCGACACGCGTCAAGTAACCTGAAATACCGGGTCATTGACTTTTGTGGACCGGTTTGGGATTGAAGAAAGAAAACACAAGTGAAAGTTGGGATTATTGTGGAATAATCAAAGTTGGGATTATTTAAAAGTAAATTGAGCAAACTTGGGATTATTAAAGTGTAATTTTCCTATTTTGTAGCATTAATGCAATATTATTTTTTGTTCAATTAGATAATCGGTATTAGTGCTAAGTAAAATTGTTTGTCCATCCTTAGTTCTCAGATGACCTGATATGATTGCCATGAATTAACATTTAAGGCTTTTCTTACTATCTATATCATCGTATGTATGACGTCATTATCTCTACTATTGTAGGAGCTGGGTTTCTGACTGCAAGTTGGGCATTTGGTAAATCTGTAAACACATGTGCTGATCGTATTCTGAAAATGGATGGGAGTCGGATGCAGTATGAGCTGGAAAAAATGTAGGTACAGTGTCTCACACTACTTAATTTGTTTTCTAGCATTGTTAATTTTGAAATGGGCAATCATGATTCATTGAAACTAACTTTGGATTTGATGGTATTGCTGGCTTTGTATGTCTCTTAAGTATTTAATCAACATATTGCATTTCAGAAAAAGTAACTTAGGGTACTTGTGGGCCTTGTGGCTTTGCTTTATGTTTAATTTCTACATCTTCCCATGACTTTCATATGCTTCATTTGTGATACACCCTCACTCTTGAGCAAGAACACTAAAGACCACTCAGCATACAAAGAGCTATGTTGAATTTGTCTGGATTCTGTTAGTGACATAATTTGGAAGGTACTTGGCTCAATGGTGGAAGTGTGATTTCTCTTTATCTTTTGTTATGGAACAAAAGTTGGAAGGTTCTTGATTGCCAGCACTTGATTTTTGAGGTTATTTATGATTTGGGGTTGGGGAGGGAAGAGGCTGGAGGTTTCAATGCTTGGAGCTTGGAAGTTCATCCTTTGCAAAATCGTTTTGTATTCTGCTATATTATGATGATTATTAAGAAATGGAACATAATGACCTGCTTCCATATTTTTCAGATTTTGGGGCCAGAACACCAATTGGGCATTATATCATATGGGTATTATATCTGGCAACAATTAAGTAATAAAAAATTGGCTCACACTTGTGTTAGCTTGGTATTTTGGTGTATTGGTTAGTGTTTCAATTTTCATCATTATTCTTTGATTTGCCCTCCACTGAACTTTTTCCCTTCATTTACCAAAAACTCTTAAAGGCTAAAATTAATGGAGTTTTATTTTACTAAATATATGATTCTCCAGGCCCCAACATATTCTTATTATAACTAATTAGTAAACCCTAATTTAATACCCCTAATTTTGAAGTTATGAGTAAAACGTAATTGGTATCTGAGACTCAAGAAATAGTTGCAAAATTGCATTCAGTAAATAAAATACACGAAGTAGAATTAACATAGTTGTTCTTCTGATCCTCGTATTTTGGGAAGGAACTATCACCAGGATTCTTTCTTCAACTTTTTTGCTTTTCTGCTTTGCTGGTCAATATCAGTTTTGTTTCCTTGTTTCTTTAACCCAATCTCTTTGCTCACCATTAAAATGTCCTTGGCAAGTTTCTCCTTGATATTGCCTTTAGTAGATTTGAGCATACCATATAGCTCAGTCAAGTTTTTCTGCATTCCGTTATAACTTATTTTGATGTTCTGAATGTGTCCAGAAGCGAATGTGGATTTGTTTGTGGAAAAGCGAATGTGGATTTGTTTGTGGAAAAGCCAAACAAAGGCGCTCATAAAACAAATTAAACATGTTATGAGCATGAGGACTGCCTCAGTCTTATAGCTTTAGTTGCTGCAAAATTCTAACCTGCTTTTTAAACAAGCTTTTGATTTCGTGGTTGATAGTGTATGCATCTTACTTCAGAAACTCCTTTTGCAAATCAGGGGTGGTTGTGAAGTTGGTGATTGGGATGTTATGATTCGTAGATATGGTGTTGGTGGTGGTGTTAAGTTATATATATTTGGAGGGATGGTTGTAGTGGAGAGGGGAGTCGGGTTGGTGGTGGTGGCTACCATGGGAAAAGGGGAGGATGAAGAGAGAGAGGGAGTGAATAAAATTGTAAATGTTCATGACTTGTGGTGGATTAAAGTCAGGGAAATAATGCTGTATATGGTAGGAGTATAATTAATGTTAGGGGGTATTTTGGTGGGTAATATTGTTTAAAGTTGGGGTAAAACTCTAATTTTAGACAATAAAAAAGATCCATTTTGACATATTTTTGAATTGCAAGTTAAAATTCAAAGGAAGTAGATTTTCAGAGGCTACGTTTCCTTTTGCCTAAAATATCATTGACACTTGTCTGACTTGTGTTTCTTTAACCTTTTATGTTTTATGCAATAACAATTATGTAGAGCTAGTAAAAGGTTTTACTACTGTCTATGTAGAGCTATGCTTTCATTTTCCGAATCACTATATAAAAAAAGGCATGCCAAATGTTCAAGGCTTCAAGCAGAGTATTCTTGGTTTTTTGTTTTTAGTTTTTTTTTTTTTTTTAATCCCTGTCTCCAATTTCAATATAGATAGATATGAAGTCCAAGTTTCATGCCGCCATTTAATGTTTGTTGAGTAGACAAAATCTTATAGATGATGCTGAGCTATTGATTATAAATGCAGAATACTGGAGAAGTATGGCAATGATCCTGAGAAAATGAAGCCTTTCTCCAAGTATTTCTACCGTGAAGAAATATTTAATGATTCAACCCCTGGATGTTCCAAACCAATATATCGGCAACAGCATCTGCATGTCGATAATCACCGGACAACTGATGACAATATGAACCATGAGTCTGCTAAGAAAGGTGTATATCATCAACAGAGAAAGGATGATTCTAACGTCAACCTGAGAAGCCCTGGTGTGGAGAATAAACAATCCTCTGTAAGTGCATGCTCATGATTTTTTACATTATAATATGAACACAATTAGTCTTTTTATATCTACAATGCAAATATAATTGTTGAAAATTTTAATCCAACATAAAAAAATTATTTTTAGAGAAATTATAAAATTAAAATAAAAATTACATAAAGGAAACTAAAAATTGGATAAATAAAAAACGTTGATGATACTATATTGTACCAAAATTAAAGAAATATACTTTATAATTTGAGAAAACTAAGTCAATCATAGACTACATAATCATTAAAACATTGTGGTTGTCAATATTTCAAACGACCACTATAAAACTTTCATATAATTTGCTGCTTTCGTTTTCCATGTTCTCTTTTATGGAATATTGATTAGTGCGGTAAGTAGTGATTTTGATGACCTCTGCTTGAAATTTGACTTGTTGCCATCTCCTACCAAAGCAAATGAGTCATTAAGTATCATACTTTGTGATGAGTGTAGCTAGAGTTTTTTTTACTCGTATGTTGTAGATCCACAATTGATTGCTTTAATAAATTGTATTACTTATATTTGGTGGCTCTTTAGCCCTTTAAGATAAACATTAGCTGAAATACTAAATAATGAGGCTAAGTAAATTTTTATCGAACTGCCAGTTTAGCTCTGATCTGATACAAGAATATAATAGTAGAACAGCTGGTGATTTCTCTTCCAGTTGAAACAAGAATTACACTCAACCAAGGCCTGATGACCGTTACCTTAATGCTCATACTCTGCTTCAATCTACTGATCGTATCCCAGCTCTCTCATTTCTGCAACTTTAAGCCTAGGGCTTATACCTAACTGCCTCTATACTTCTTTTGAAACTTTGAAAGTTCCAACTGTGAGATGAATAATACGGATCTTTTGAGGCATTTTGAATGACTAAACTAAGAATTATATCTGAACTTATTCGGCCTGATCAATTTTACAATTATTGCATTTAACCGTCCTTATCTGAACTTATTTGATCCAAAACTTATTAGAGCAACTCCAATAGTTGCTTTTGGGGACTAGCTTGCAATTTTTATATTTTTCAAGCTAATAGCCAAACAATTGGAGGATAATTCAATAATTAGAGCATCTTCAATGGTAAGCTACAAAGGCTTGTAGCTTGCTTTGTCGTGTTAACTTTTAAAGCTACAACCTATTTAAGCTACAAAGTACTCCAATGGCAAGCTACAAGAAGTTGTTGCTTGATTTGCCACATCATTATTTCAAGCTACAAAGTACTCCAATGGTTGGCTATATAATTTGTAGCTTTCATGTAATACTTTATTTACTATACTATATGAGGTGAAAATTTCATTGCTATTTTACTTACTTTTACCAAAAAAATTCTAAATTATAATATAATTTCATAAGTTGTGTCTGCTATTAATATTAAAAATTTATATGCAATAATATAATTTCATATAAGTTGTTTTGTACTCGTATTATAAGACGACTTGCTTGCGATTTGATTATTTAAGCTTATACGAAGTATTTAATATTTTCATCAAGAGAATTGATAACCTTTTCCATTAAAAAAAGAAGTATTGATAACCTTTCTCCCTAAATTTATTTGCATATTTTGTAATAAACATTTGACAATACACTAAATAAAACTAATTAACAAAACAACATTCCTTAAAAAAAAAAAAAAAAAAAAACCTAGCAACTTAAGATCAATTCAAGTTATAGCTACCAAAACGTGACCAAATATGCTCAACTAAATCAAGCCTTTAACGGTGATGCATTTGTCTATCTCGGATTGTTGCATCTCTTTCAAGATATGACTCAAACTTTGTGAAAATTCATCGTTAGAAAAGTTTTTGTTATAAGAGTGACGCTCGTCTTCAACAATCATATTGTGTAATATAATACACGCATCCATAATATCGTGGATATTGCATTTATGCCAACGTGCAGGCCTACGAATTATAGCAAAACGAGATTGGAGTACCCCAAATGCCCTCTCAACATCTTTCCTTGCACTCTCTTGCTTTTCCTTAAACAAAAGCCTCTTCGGGTCCCGAGGATGTGAAATTTTTTTAACAAATGCAGCCCACTCAGGATATATACCACCAACTAGATAATATCCCGTTTCATACTCGGTGCCATTAATGGTAAAATTAACCACCGGAGCTTGTCCTTGCAATTTCTCTTGAAACAAATTTGATCTACATACCACATTAAGGTCGTTGTTGGATCCAGCAACATCGAATATGCGTGCCAAATCCATAGATCTATTGAGGCCACATCTTCAAGCATTATTGTTGGATATCCATAATCATCTCAAGTGTATTGTCCTTTCCATCTACTAGGGCAATTTTTCCATGCCCAATGCATACAATCAAGACTTCCAAGCATGCCCGGAAAGCCATGGTATTCCTCATGCATTTTAAGCAATCGTTGGACATCATTAGCATTGGGACTTCTCAGGTACACCTCTCCAAATATTTCAATAACACCACGATAAAATTTAAATAGACGCTTCATAGCCATGCTCTCACCAATCTTGATGTACTCGTCAACAGCATCAGCTGCAGTTCCATAACCTAATATGCGAATAGCAACATTGCATTTTTGAAGAGGGGACAAACCCATTCTTTTTGCAGCATCAAACCTTTGTTGAAATATTCAATGTGATTTTTTAAGGCCTCCACTATTCGATTGAAGACCTCTCTCCTCATACGAAAACGTCTTCGAAAAACATGTTCCGGATATACTGGTTGTTCAGAAAAATAATCTTTGTATAAACGTTCTTCACCACCTTCACGATCACGAGGAACAACCTCTCTCGAGGGTGTTTCATATTGTGAGATTTTGTATCGCCCGATTTCTTCATGTGATTCATCAAATAATTGCTCTTCCCAAAATTTATCCCAATCAAAGTTACTACTTGTAGAATTTGGACTTTCAGGCATTTTAAATTGGTAATATATGTATATATTAGTTGAGAATTAAAGGATAGAATGAATGTTTACATGATGAAATTAAATGCAAGAAAATATAAAGGTGATAACATATACGTTAATACAAGTATATATGCTACTTACTAATGTTTATATACATTTTATATTTTAGTTGATTTCCTTCAAATGTTAGTGCTAGTTTAGCTCCACAAATCCTGGAGACAAAAGGGTGAGGAGGAATTAGTACTATGTAAATTCCTTTGCTAAATATAGTTCTGTATGACCATGTATTCTACTTTCCCTTCAATTGATCTACTACTTTCCCGATCAATTTACTTGATGACTTAGATTTATTTATTTATTGTTTTTTTTTTTTTTTGACAAGGACTTAGATTTATCATACATGATTTATAATTACAAAAGTTAGTCGAGTAATAATTAAAGTTGTTGTATACATATATAATGCTCTCGTAAAAACATAAACGTGTCAACTGAAAAAGGTGTCATTATATACATATAGCATACAATCGTAAAAATATAAATAATATAAAAGACATACTCATGTCGACTAAAAATCGGAACAAGCATATACTACTCTCTCTATCTATATATATTTATTCAATCCAAGTTTTTGTATGTATATAACAAACTTTCGTAACAATGCATATAAATGATAAGTCAAAGTTAGTCGTGAGTGTTGTTCGTAACAACCTTTCAATTTTCTTGAAAAAAGTGCCCATTTTTCAGGGGAAATGGCATTATATATGCATTTTACAAAACGAATATGGTATGAAGAGTATGAACTAAAATGAGTTTTATGAATTGAATTTTTTTTGTTGTTAAATAATGGATTTTATTGTAAGGTCTAAATAATGTGTGGAAACAACAACATTTATAGTGGAATGGTACTGAGATTTAATTGATTTTCTTAGGATTGTTTTACTTCATATCAATATTTAAATCTAATTATCCTAATTAGGTATATTGGTCCAATGGTCCTACATTCTACATACTTAAGTTTGGTCCTATAAACTTTCGTAACAACCTTTCAATTTCTTTCTCCAAATTTTTTTTCTTTTCATTGGTTAGCCGTGAGCTAGTGTTGGGTGTTATATATATATATATATATATATTTGAACTTAGACGAACGTCCACTCTTTTGAAAAAATGAAATACTGAAGGCAAAAAACAAGAAGTAGCAAATTAAAAACAAAGCTTTAACCACTAATGATAAAAAAATAACAAAGAGATTAAGAATGCTACAAAACTTAATACATAACATTAATAATAAATTAAACATTACATAATAAATGGAAAAGTCTTATAAATTGCTTATTGAGTTCAACCGAAAACACCTAAAATACCGTCCTCTAATAATAAAAAAAAAAAAAATTAAAATACTTGACTCTGTAGTCATCATATTTATTTGATTTGTGATTATGACATTCCATACTTGGCCTTAATGATTTCACATACTTGATCATGATTTTTTCTAGCTTTTTCGTCCATATTAGATGTCTCCTTGCAAAGTATCACGAAATCTTGTTGTCGAATGTGTTCTTCGTACAATGAAAGTCTTTTTGACTGTATATCTTGATAATTACCCCATTTCTCGTCAAGATGAGCTGTTTTTCCTTTCACTTTACTTTTATTCCTCGCACTTGCTTTAGCCGCCTTTTGTCCTATTGGTCGTTTATCTCTCCTTTTCACGTTATCAATTTCACTAGTATTAGGATTTGAGGAAGAGGTAGTGTTATCTTTAGGAATAGAAATCTTTGTTCTTTTGTGTAACTACTTTGTGTAGAAACATAATCCTTCCACTTCGGGGCATTTTGAAGAATTTTCCAAGAATGTAAATAAGTAAATTTTTCTTTTTCTTGTTTTCACTTTTGCTAGTAAAAAGTTTTAGGGCATTACTAATCATTTGTTCATCGTCATTGCCACTTGGGTGACCACTTTTAATCTGTATATAACACCCATTGAACTTACTAACCTCAGGACTCATTTTATACCAGTGATTTGTGGCTTGCTCAATGGTTATTGGAGGGCCTTCCCTTCTCTAATTGTTATAATACTCTACAAGATTTTTCCAATAATCCACCTTTGATGGGTGCCTTTGATAGAATCAGTTGTGAAATCTATCCAACTATTACATAAATCTTCATCCATGTATTGAGTCCAAGAAAGCTCGACTTACTAGTAGCAGCTTGTGCATTTACCTCCTCTTGTATATTATCACTGTGAGGAGTGTTTGACTCTATTTGAGACCTTTGGAGTGATGTTATTTGGTGCATATTAGAGGCCCCTACAGATTCTCTTCTTGTAGTATCATGAACCACATTAGATTCACTTGGAAATGGAGGTTAAGGATAGTAGCTTGACATATTGTCTTGCAAATTAGGCATTGTAGTATTTGGATAGTAGTAGCCAGGGTGGTAGTGTCTTTGAGGGTAGGAATTTTTGGAGGTAAAATTTCCACTATTTGATGAATTTCCCTAACCAAAATGTTGACTAAATGGATTATCCGTATCATCCATCTAAATTTTTTTTACTAGGAATTAATCGTAGATATGAAAGTATTTGTAGATTATGTTTTTACGAAATAATATACTGGTTGTATTCTTAAGTTTATAAAACTTATTTATAGATACATTAGCTGATAATTCAAAGTTAGATATGGTTACCAAATATTGTATGTTGGCTAGAATTTTGGCAAAATCTTTTATTGACAAAGTCTAATTTGTTATTATATAAAGTAATCAAAAACTTTAAATTTAAAAATACCTATAATCTTGTACATTCTAGGTACAAGTGAATACTTACGAATGAATGTTAGTAATTTTTTTAAGAAAAAGAATAAAAAAAGTATACCGATAACCTATAAGCTAGGAAGCACATTAGTCAACATCAGCTACATGTCAGTTAAGACTTGTGATAAAGATGGAAATTTTATTTTAAAATGTATTTTTTTAGAAAAAGATAAAAAACAAAAATAAATAAAAAAAAAACAAAAAAAGATGTTGCATTATCTGTTTAGCAATTGTAGATCACGTATAACTCTCAATGAACCGTGTCCCCCACTTTCCAATCTTTAAAAATAATTTATAAATCCTGAAAATTTCAATAGTGCTCCAATGGTCAAGCAACACTATTTTTATTTTTCATAATTGCAAGCAGGTCCTTAAAAAACACCATTGGAGATGCTCTTAGTTTTGCCAAGCAAATTAGCTTGGCTAAGCTAATTAGCTTAGAAATTAATTGTCTCTAATAAAATATTAATTATTTAAAAATATTTTGAAAAAAACCAAATGACAATTAGCTTAACCATTGTGGTATAAATTGGTTAGAAAGAAGAATAACTTTACAATCCTAGGTGGCATGATAAGCTAATTTAACAAATAGCTTGCCACTAGAGTTGCTCTAAGTAGATAGAAAGAACAAAGCCTTTGTTTACTTTAAAATTTTGTACTCAAAACTCAAAAGTATTTCAGTTAAAGCATTCACCTAGTTTATCCGTTTATGGCTCTAAATAGAAGCATAATTGTATTTTCTAAAGTTTTATTTGTGGGTTTGGGGCTTGGTTATTGTTCTCTTATTGACTATCACATCCTGTTATTGGTGATTTAGGAAAACCTTTTTCAAAATTGTCTTGCAACAACAACAACAATAACAATAAAGCCTTAGTCCCAAAATTGAGTTTGACTAACATGAATCAAAATTGGGAACCATCTGAAAAAGGAAATGAGCATAGCAAAATAATCGATTGAATAAACGTTGGAAAAAAAAAGTGTGTAAAGTGGAAAACAAAATGGGTATACAAAATGTACGAGACTTTTAAATGTGTGGTAAGGTGATAAAATCGAGAGGAAAAACATGTGAGTAAAAACATAAAGGTTTGAGAAAAATCTAGCAAAAGAATTGCATCCTCTGTTTTTTTTAGATGCATCATTTTCTATAAATGAAAGTTTTTAATTTAGTTGTATTAATTCTTTTTTCTTATACGAGCAAAGGTATTGATCTCTTTTTCCCCTTCTTTCGTATCCAAGCTTGCATATAGGTTCCGATTCACCTTCGATATGATTTCACGTCTCATAATATCTTTATACTTATCATAATTCTCATCACTCTTGCATTTCCCTAATATCCTTCAATAATGGCAATAAAGTTTCAAAATGGATTTTTTTTCCTCATTTGTTTTATGATCAACACTTTAATTGGTTGATTGATTTGTTTTATGATTGCTACGAGACTATGCATATGAAATTGCTTTTCTTGTCTTTCTATTAGGACTTTAGGACATTGTTATTTAGAAACTGGCTTTTGGCACAAATTTGATAGTGATCATACTTGTTTCTTCAAATGTAAACCTTTATGAATCTCTTGTCAAACATCATGTTGGATTCAATTAGCTAAGTTGTCATCATATAGGACACAGTTCTGTCCTACCGTCACAAATCAGCTGTTGGATTGCTGAGATATGTGTATACAACAATGACCACACATGCAATCTGTTTATAATTTATTCTTATTAATTTTTTTTATTTGGTTGTTATAAAGGAACAATGGCTGATTCTAATGCCAAATTGTCATGGCTGATGTGAGCTTTTTGCAGGTACAACCTGGTATTAGTATATTTGGATATGGAGATCCTCTTGACGTTTTGTTTGGGTATTCATCTACAAATGAGGAGCCTCATCATCTGCCTGATGAATCTGGAAACTCAGCCAAAGTGCAGAGTCGCAGTCAAAAAAGGGCCCACCGTAGGCATAGATTGAGGCATCGTAATCAGGAGACGTTGGCACTTGGGGGATAGTTGATCATTCGCCATCAAGATTGGATGTTGAGTACTGATCGTCAGTTAAGCAGAAAAGGTAAGGAAGAAATGTCCTATATGGAGAAAAACAAGTTTGTATATTGTCATTGCATTTATGTTTCTTGGGTATCCCCTTCTTCTCCAGCTGTTTATATCAAAGAGCAAACAGTTTTCTTTATTAACGTAAACCAACAAAGTAACACGACCAAAAAAAACGATGATGCTCTGTCTGGGAGCACTGTAATTTATGTTAAATCGATTTGCTCATATCTTTGGAATTTGGAGTAGGATTGGTGTTGGTTTATTACTTTATGTATTATAAATTTTTAGGGTAAGAAGATCTATCATACCACGTGGGAACCCGAATGGGTAAGCATGTTAGACATTTTGAGAGAGAAGGAAGGATAAGCAATCCCCATTCTCAGTTGCCCCTAAAAATAAAACCTTTAACTTTAAGATTGAAAGATACAATCTTAACTACTTAATTGGACAACCTATGCTTGGTACGTTGCAAGTCTGCATTGTATTGGAGTTGTGCTGAAGAAGTGAATTTAATTGTAGTCACTTTTTAAAAGAAATTATACTTCCCCCGTTTCATTTTAGTTGCATCACTTTTCTTAAATAAAAGTTTTGAATGAGTTGCATTACTTTTCTTTTTAGTTAATAAACTCTCTTTGTCTCTCTCCTATCATATGAGTCTTTGTTTTTCCCTCTCTCTCTTTCAGCTCCAAAAATTGCGTAGGAGTTTGTAATTTGCAAAGTGATGCAACTAAAAAAATATAGAGGAAGTATCTCTAAACTAGTGTACCAAAAAATCCACAAGAAGATGTAGCCTAATACTACGCTGTTGTTTGGTTAACCTTCATAAATGTAGGAAATGAAAATTCATGTGAATTTGCAAGTGGGCTAGTTGTTTGGTTGACAACAAAAAGTAAAATGGAGGAATTGGAAATCCATGGGAATTATGATTTTCCACTAAACATGGGAAGGCCATGGTCACCTCAAATTTCTATGAATTATAATAAGGCCATTTCTTAGAAATTGTATTAAGGAAATAAATTCCCATGAAATACAGATTACCATAAGAATTTAGTTTCTATGTTAACCAAACAAGCCCTAAGAAGATATATACTCTATCCTGTTTTAGTTGCAACAGTTTGAATTTTACATTATTTATGTGTTTTACTTTGACTAACTTTAATTATTTTATTTATTTACTTATTTATTTATTTTTTCACGATTATAAGATAATTAGCACTTTTAAAACTATACAAATTAATGGCAAATATTCATTCAAATATAGCTAATGGCTACAATATTCAAATAATAACCAAGTGGCCGTTGTGGTGCTGGCGCAACATAAAAAATAAGGAACTTTCTTGCAAAACCGATGTCGTTTTATTCAATTAGAAGACAAAAAAATAATTAAAATAATGAACTTGATGCATACGGTCTAAGAATCCAGTTACCTGTAAGAGAGATGTGCCTCATGGGGTGAGTTACTCACAAGTCACCATAATGATGAGCTGCCCCAAAATATGAGAGGAATGATGTGGGGAGGTTTGTGAGTTACCCATTGTGGGTGCACTTAATTTTTACTCACGTATCAACCCTGGCTATCCCAATGCACAATACTATTTATATTTCTCTTACACTTTTCCAACTTTTTACCACTCCATTCCTCTCTTAATTGTTTTACTTTTTCTTACACGTATTTTGTTTTTTGAAAAATACGAGTAACACATGTTTACAATAAGCAAGTCGAATTTTTGAAAACAAATTGAGTATGAGGTGTATCATTAATATCTTGTATCATTAAAATTTAAAAATATAAATATACTATATTGAAGATTGCACATCTAGGCTAATTCAATAAATAGCAATATATACATCATGTCCTAATCTCCAAAATTAGCTCTTAGTTAAATAATAAATAGTCAATGATATGGTTGCAAAATCATATATACATCCATGTGAGTCACATGTGGACGCAAGAAGGCATTGACTTTAAAGGTTACGTAATAGGGAATTTCAATCAATCCCAAAAATAAAAAAAAAGAAAAAAAAAGAGTAATATTGGTGACTTGGTGAGTGGCATAGATGATGAAGAATAACAGTTATGCTATGGAAGAAGAACAGTAATAGAACACGGAAGAAGAAGAAGAAGACTCTTCTAAACGGGTGTGTTGAAGTAATACGTTCGTGTTCATGTGGAAGCAGTAGATTGTATCCATGGTAATATTGGGTGTTTGAAGCATTGGTGTGTGTATGAGTTTGAATAAGGGAGGTTGTTGAATTAAAATGTTAGTTGGCATAGTAGTAGACTAGCATAGCACCCGTGCAATGCACGCCTTATAAATCTTATTACTTATATCCATTTCTCAAAATTTTAAGATAAAACGGTTTAATGAATATTAATGAATTTACTTACATACATGTCTTAATCATGCATTTTTAACCTCTTAAAATAATAATATATGCTTTAAAGATAACTTTTTAATTCTTAAATTAAATGTAAAGTTTTTAAATATAATTCAACACAATCAATGAACTACTGATAATCAATCCTAACATTGAGTCATTTTTTCTCATTTCTAATTGAGTCACTGGCCATCTCATTTTAAAAATGATTAAATTTTGCCCACTAACTCAATATATACAACGCTTTTTCTGTGACTAGCACGTTTGACACACGCCAAAACACGAGTAACCCCTGACCGACTGAGTGACCCTTGACCGATCGAATAACTAACCCTTGGTCGAGTAACCCCTGACCAAGTAATCTTGGTCACACGGTGTAGCCAACCAGATATGAAACTTTGAGAACTCAATATATACTAGGAAAAATAATTACTATCATAAAACAACATGATCATTGTATTAATATTGTATTACGTATATCACAAATATTGTCATATCTTTTTTCTCTATGGCCCCTAAAACACTTGAAATTTAACATGTAACTTCTAAAAATAAGAATTTTTATATACACATATAGCATAAATATAGTCACATCTTTTTATTAACATTTGATATGTTTAATTACAATTTTTTGTATGCGGCCTGCTATGCCGTGAGACAGGGCTTACTCGAGTTACTCGGTCAGGGATTACTCGAGTTAAACTTGACCGAGGAGAAACTCCTCAAGTTACCCTTGACCGAGTAACCCCTCGAGTAATCCATGATCGAACCCCTCAAGTAACCCCTCAAGTTACCCCTAACTCCTTAAATAACCCTTAACCAAATTACTCGAGTATGTAACCCCTGACCGAACTCCTTAAATAATCCTGACCTAGTAACTCCAGTAGCCCCTAACCGAGTAACGTGAGTAACTCATGACCGAATAACCCCTCAAGTAACTCCTCAAGCAACTTTGAACTGAATAAACCCCTCGAGTAACCCTTGTTCGAACCCCTAAAGTAACCCTTGATCTATAGGAGTTTATAGGTACTAATTACGGAAAACATGAAGCATACTCATAAAGCACCTAATCCAAAGGTCTCATGCATAACACATAAAGAATAAGAATTAATACCTTTGAAGCCTGATTCCACGTATGATCGAGCAAGAACAAAGGAGATAAAGAACCTCAAACGTGATTCATCCACTTGGTCCACGGGCACGGATTAAAACCTCCACTAATGCTATTTAGTTGCAATTGAACCTTTTAATTGACCTTATATGGAGAAGACAGAGCGACGAACCAACCACGAACCACCACACGCGCCACCAAGGGTGGCCGGCCGTACGGTCTAGGGGAGGAGAGAAAGAGAGCCGTGAGTTAGAGAGAGTGTGTGAGGGTTTTGAGATTGGTTGCCTTGATGTCAAATACAATGTGTGTTAATTATGACTTGATTGCAACCCTGGCATGGATCTTTTTTATAGATCACATCTCTAAATAAGAGTCCATGTCAAGCCCGAAATTCTATCTCTAATCTAACTATGCTAGCCCAATCCTATTCATTATTAGTTACTTGCTCATGAGGCCCATTAATGGGCCTCTAACTTGTTTAACCCAATACCCTTGTTGTGTGATCTCATAGGTTCCATTCTAGCGGGTTTTGGACTATTTGACTAGCCCAAAGATCATTGATCATAGTCTAGCAACAGATAATGACGACCCAAAATAACGAACTAATTATCTTCATAATAGTGATCCTTGATATATCTAGTAATTGCACTTATCGAAGACATAATTCCTTCATGACCGAATAACTTGAGTAACCCCTGACTGAATAACTTGGATAACCTCTCACAAAATAACTCGGGTAACCCTTGCTACACGGTGTGGCCTGCTGCACCAAAAACGTGTTGTAGTTTTATTATGTATGTAAATATTAGTTCTCATGTTTTATTTTCTTACCTCGTGGAGAATAAAAAATATGAAATTATCTTGTCTCATCACCTAATAAATTTTATCACATGATGAATTAACCTCATCACTACACCCATATTGCATCTTCCACATCCAAAAATTTGCACATCTAAAAATCTGAAAAGCCATTGCTTATTATAAATTTTTTTTTTCAAAAATTGTAACCTTTAGCTATATATGACCTTAGAAGGATGCGTAGGGTTGCATTTAATTGTTTGATTATTTGTCTTTTTTTTAATTATTATTATTATTATTATTATTATTATTATTATTATTATTGTTGTTGTTGTTGTTTTTGTTGTTGTTACTAATACTACTAAAAAAATTTACATATACACATATATAAGAGAAGTAAAAAAAAAATGCATATAACTTGTACATGTCACTCGTGACGACATATACAAAATATACAACACATTTTCTATATATGCGACTGGCACACTGTGTGGCCGCTTGTAAAAAGAAAAAAAAAAGTCTTATATGTGGCTGGCCACACCGTGTGGCCAACCACTATAGGGGTTACTTTGCTAGTGTAATGGGGGTTACTTTATCAGTGTTAAAGGGGTTACTTCATAATTGTTATAGAGTAACTCAGTCAGTGTTATAGGGTTATGTAGACACCCATTTGTGTCTCCCCAAAACCAAACCCAGTGATGAGTACCTTTCACGTTGAATCATAATCGAATGAAGTGAAAGTGTGGAAAGTCTAGTGTTGCGGATAGTTTTTATTTCTTTTCTTTCTCTTTGTTTTTGAAAACCTATTTTAAGAAAACAGCCAATCCAGTTTGGTTTGGTCCATAGCAAGGGTCCAATAATAGATTAGTTGGGTCGGGTTCGGAAAGAGTTTTCCAACGATATATTATAAGCTCAATTCCAATGAATAATGAGGAAGTTATGGCACAATTACTAAACTGGTCCGTTTTGATCTTTATATGCGGCCCAATGATCTAGAGGAGGGACTAATATTAATTTATCATTCCTAATGCAATTATAATTGATTATAGTCTTCTAGATTCTTCTAGACGGTTCTTTTCATTCCTAATTTAATTAGCATTGATAAATTGACTTTAGTTGACTTTTTAGAGTTTTAATCAGAATAAAAGAAGTGTTTTTAAGGAAAATTCAATTTTGCCCTTCTGTACGGCTAAATTTTATCAAAATTAAGAAAACGCGTGAACCTGGTTTCTAGCGCCTGGCGCTAATGCTTGGCGTCTGGCGCTAGCCTTAGCGCCTGCGCTAGTGTCTGGCGTCTGGCGCTAAGTCGATTTATTCTCGTCGAAACTGTGATTTGTTTTTCTATCTATCCGACTGATTTTCTCTATAAATAGCCTCCTAAACCTCCGTTTTCCATGATAAAAAAATCAATTATCATCAAGAATCATCAATTCAATTCTCCAATTCTCTCTTCTCACCAACTCTGATCAAGAATCTCTTGATAATCTCTCTCTCTTTTCTAAGCTAGCCTTTTGCATACAAAGTTCCGCATTCACAAGATTTAGACACACCAAGCCAAGTTGAAAGTTGCCTTCACCCTAGACGTGAAAGGTTTTAATTTTTGAGGGTTTGGTCCCAAATCTCTCTTTCAATTATTTAAGTTAATTGTTTTGTTTATATTTTCCTTGAAGTTACTAACGTGTGTATTTTGTTATTAGAAAGAGATACGAGGCATCCAAGTAAGTGCTTTAATTGTTTGCATTGATATCATGATATAGAAATCATGTCTAGGTTTTTATTATGATTCCTAGTACTATGTTAAGATGTTTGATGTTTTGAATGACAACAATGATTCCTAGTATTATGTTTTGGGAAAATGTTATAATATCAAATATGCTTATTATGATTCCTGTGATTCTTTTTATTGTCTTTCCTAATATTCATGTTAGTATCATGTTAGGGTTAAAGCTTTAATTTTTATTGTTTAGTGACATGTTAGGATTTGTTATTAATCTTGTTAGTATCATGCCCAGGATCTTTCTATTATGCTTTAACATGATTGTGATTATTTTAATTATTATTATTATTATTATTATTATGATTATTATTATGTTTCTTGATGATATTTATTGTTATTGCTTGATCACGCCTTTTATGCATGTTTAAAGGGAATTGGTACTTGTAATCATGCTTATATAAGATAATTAATAATCTTATTTAGGGTTAATTTGATTATAATTCAAGTGATCGCCAATAATAGTTTTGTTTGTGCATTAAATTCAACAAACATAGATAAACATGTTTAGGGATAATACTATTGATTGCATGTTAGTCAGAAAGCGCACATGAATACGATCAGAATAAAGTAGAAGCCTATTATTAGGGCAGGTTCAATCTATTTTAGGTTGGATTTGTACCTTCATCCCCGAACTACCAGTCATGGTTCCAGACCTATTGGAGTTGACGATCTCATGGATCGTTAAGGGGTTTAACCTTCACCTCGTGAACGGTTTACAAGTTCCTAAAACTTATTGGCGACTCTTTTGCTATATTTTCCTTCCCTTTGGACGCCACCGTACTTTAGTTTATGATCACAATGGGGTTCAAGCACGGGATAATGCTTGAAATATTCCCTACAGTTTTTGGCGACTCCGCTGGGGAGGATTTTTATTTTAATTCCTGAAATTTATTTCGGCAATGATTTAGAATGAGTGGATGAGACTCGAAAAGTTCTAAGTATTTCATGTGCGTAATTTTGGTTAACATTATTGTCATAAGCATAAAAAAGATCTCATTGGAAAGATCATCCGTAATGAGTTAAAAACATAGGATTTTTACACGTAGGAAATTTAAGGAATATCTTTCAAGACTAGGATCGAAATAATGCTGCGCGAAACTGGAAAATTTTATCGAGCACAGAAAGCTACCGAGGCATGTAGGAACTAGCGCCTGAAAACAAAGTCTAGCGCCTATGATTTGACTCTGGCGCCAGGCAAGAGCTTCTGTCGCCAGGCGCCAAAGCCAAATCGCGGCGCTGACCTCTGTTTGCTGGCGCCAAATTCTTCCAATACTGATCCAAAAATATGCGTTCTAATTTTGACCAGTTTTTAGCACTGTTTGCTCGATCCTACTTCCTGATTGAGTTTTTCTCACTTTTCTGAAACCCATATTTGTTCTACATATGGACATAGCCCTCAGGGAATTCATGCTCCATCTACCTGATTGAACGCTATGTGCAACAAAGGGTACATCCGAGAATGTTGAATTCACCAAACCATGGAAACGAGTTTTTTTTAACTCGCGATGTCCCATCCACTCGCGCCAACCCTTCAAGGTTAGGCTTCCACGCGGTGCATCCGGACAATTAACCATGGACCCTCTTTGACTAACCCATATCCCGAACTTTAGAGAACTAGAGCCATGGTTAGGTTGCAAACTCATTGCATCATCGTGTGCTTACTTGACTAAATGTGCATTATTTGTTGTGCATACTCTATGTGTTTTTTCCTAACCGTTTGTTTGACTAGTGTTATGACTAAATAAACTGATTAATGGCTAAAAGAACTTTGTCTAATTAATGAATTAATTAATTTGAGTAATCAAAGTCTAATAATTTAATCAGAGTTGACTTAGTACGACTTTAGGTATACCCTGTAGATCAATAATACCGAAAGCAGTCCCATATCAACGTTCCAGCAATGTCGCCGAGATTTGGACTGCAGCGCCACTTTGTGGAGTGCAGCGCCTGGCGATAGTTCTGTTGTTTGGCGCTACACTTCACAATGCGGTGCCAGTCCTGTCGTTTTGACGACAGTTCGGTATATTGCTCGAGTCAGCACTTCGTGTCTAATTAGACAATTTGCTAATCAATTCGATTAATTTTTTTTTAATTTTAATACCTTGTGAAGTCCTTAATCGAGTCTAGGCACTAAGTCCCATGGTCTTACACAACAGTCAAAGAATGTCACTTGCACTCAACATATAAAGCACACACTAATATGTATGCACACTTTGACCATGTCTAAGAGAGTCTTGTATGCACGTGTTTTCCGTCATTTTTTTAGGGAGGTAAGTCGGATATTAATCCTCCATTAAAACCACTTGTTTGAACCCTATACTTCATTCCCAAAAAATACACCCTATTTTTGCTTTTTTCTTTTTTTATAAACTCGTAAAGTCAAAGTCAAAGTCAATTTGAGTCAAGTCATTAAAACAAAAATGGTTTAATTTACAGCGCGTGGTCAAGAAAGGAAGGACGTTTGATCGAAGACAATCTTTTCATTCAATTTCAACTTTTCGACAAGCCAATCGCTTGAAAAAGGAAAGCTAAGAAGATAATGGCAACTTAGGAACCAATTGATTACGGTGACTGAGGCGTTGAAGGTTTTAACCATCAAAATCGATGACCCTATGAAGCAACAACAGATGGAACTCATGCAAGAAAGCTTGAGCAAGTTGTCTAGTGACTACAAATTTCAAGGCATCAGTTCACAAGGGGTCTCGGTGGACAAGGAGCTTCTTCCGCAGAATTTCAATGCCAACAACATCTCGAAATTCAAAGCAACTGACAACCCTTACTTTCACCTCAGAGCTTTTGAACAATAATGAGTATTAAGGGTATCGATAATAAAGTGTTTCCCTCTTTGTTTTCTCTATCTCTTGAAACCGTTTGCCAACAATGGTCCTTCTCCCTTGAGAAAGAACGAACCTCTACTTGGTAGTTAATAGTGAACGCTTTCATTGATAGGTACAAGTGCAACATTCAAGTTGAAACTGATTATAGGGAACTTGAAATACTTAAGCAGAAGGAGAATGAAGGTTTCACTTCTTTCTTTAACAAATGGAGAGAAACCTCTGCTAAGATGATTGAAGTACCAAGCGAGAAAGAATCTGTGAGGTTTTTCATCAAGAATCTTCAAGAGAAGTACTCCAAGCATCTCAAATACCAAAATAATCTCCATACCCTAAAGGCCATCTATGACATTGGAATTAATATTGAAGAAGACCTGACTAAGCTAAAAGCTGCTAACAGTAACTCCAACAGTGGCTGGAAAGGCAAGAAGAACGACAATCCTTCTTCTTCCAAAACCACCCACTCAAACAATGTTAGCATCTTTAATTTAAGTGAAGTCCTTGTTATGAACAACTAAGGATAAATGAAACCATTTAGGAGGAACTTTACTCCTATAGGTATGAGTTATGACACCGCATTTGACCGACTAAATGCAAAAGGTCTTATAACTCCTATTGTACCATTTGGGGACCCACCGGTTGAGAAAAGGACAACTAACTGGAACCTCAATGCACACTGAAAATATCATCAAGGTAGGGGCCATCTTACTGAAAATTGCTGGAAGCTTAAGGAAGCTATCCAAGATTTAATTGATAACAATAAACTGCCATTTCCTCCTACCAGTAAGAAGTCAAGCATTGACAATGCACCTCTCGCTCATTCCTTGGCCATCTCTGATGAAGAAAATGAGATCGATCCCTCATCTCTCATCAAACCTATTAAAGAAATTCATGCTATCGAAGAAGAGGAGGAGATATTTTTCGATGCCATGGATGACTTTCCTGAACCAGCAAGCAAAGAAGATGTATGGATGCTTATATGGCCCATGTGGGAGGGATCAAGTTTGCTACGTGAAGCTCTCTAAGTCGCAATGAAACAAGTAGAGGAGCTTCAGAAAAAGTGTGATAAGGTTTCACTCACGAAGAAGGAACCCTTCTCTCTACAAGTAACTGACGGAGCCAAGAAGAGTAATAAACTCTATACTCCAATTGGGACTTCATACGCTAAAATGTTCAAAATGCTCTCCGAGAGTGGTAAGGTCAAATCTCTCG
This sequence comes from Chenopodium quinoa, assembly GCF_001683475.1. Lineage (NCBI taxonomy): Eukaryota > Viridiplantae > Streptophyta > Magnoliopsida > Caryophyllales > Amaranthaceae > Chenopodium > Chenopodium quinoa. Next base: position 606,270 of record NW_018743516.1, on the reverse strand, counting down.
AACCGAGACCAATTGAATCGCTAAAAAGGACATATAGATTCTACTGTCAATACCATCAATCAGGGGGACACACTATTGAAAACTGATTTAAATTTAAAGATTTAATTTAGAAAATGATTGATGATAAAAGCTAGTCCAAATTCCACAAGAAGAAGACATAAGCATCAATGGAGTTTGGGACAGTGATGAAGAAGATGTCTACCTGAAAGACGTGGAAGGACCTCCACCGTCAGTGTCATATTCAATAGATAATTTCTGGGTTGAACAGGATTCATCTATTGACGTCCTCACAAGGTCAGGGAGAATGCAACGTCCCATTTCAACACAACCTATGCCGACTACGCAGCAAGCTCCTATACCTATCATAGAAGACAATGATATTGTCAAACAATTCAAGAAGACCAAGGTTGAGATGAATGTATGGAAGCTTCTAGCTACATCACGAGAACATAGGTTGGCAATAATGAATGCCTTGGATAAGATAGGGATAGATTCTAACACCACTCCTGAGGGGTTGGCTAACTTCCTTACGAGTGATCTCCCTATTCCTATCAACTTGATCACCTTTTCTGACAAATATTTACCTCTAGAAGGTGACAAGCATTATAAGGCACTAAACCTCATAGTAGTTTGCAAGAGAATGAACGTCCCAATGACTCTTGTAGACAATGGATCGACAATTAATGTCTATCCACTCAGAACTGCGAGGATTCTAGGTATAAGGGATGAAGACTTAACCCCGTCAACACAAGGAATAAGAGCTTATGACAACACTCGTCGTCAAGCTCTTGGTACGATTACCATGAATATAACGGCGGGAGCAATAGAACATGCTACTACATTTCAAGTGGTAGATATCAAAGCTTCATTCAACTTATTGTTGGGACGCCCTTGGCTTCATGACCTAAAGGCCTTCCCTTTATCTCTCAACCAACAGGTAAAAGCCATAGTTGGAGGAATTCCTATCACGATCGATGCTTCACCCATGAGGATTAAAGCTATAGAAAATCCAATCATTAATGTGGAGCACGATGAAGACAATGAAGATTTGTGGGGCTTTAATAAAGAGGTCTCCTTAATCGAGGCGGATGACAGGACACCTCTCGGCCACGACCCCCACTCCAATATGACAATAAACGCTATTCTTAAGTAACAAGGGCATTTTTCAGGAATGACTCTAGGAAAGAAGAAAGGAATAGCAAAACCGTTGGAATTACCTGGCCTCCCTAAGTTAGATACTTTCGGACTTGGTTTTGAACCGACTCGGGAAGATATCAAGCGAGCCCAGGAAAGGTCTAAGGAGAATACCCTCCTCATGCTGACAAAAGAGCAAAATGAGCATTAAGACTTTTGGCTTCTCAATGTGTACTCATAGATAACGAGTTACATAAAAAGGTACCTAAGGATCGAGCTCTCTTATGTGTATGGAAAAAGGATGCTCAAAGAGCTATGAAGATAGTCCACAAAGGCATTTGTGGAACTCATATTAATGACGAAACGCTAGTCCAAAAGATAATGCGAGAATGATACTATTAGACTACCATGAATAAGGATTGTCATTAGTATGTGAAAAGATGCCTTAAATGCCAAATCTACGCCAATTTACAATATGTTCCTCCATCTCTACTCTACACCTACACTTCACCATGACCATTCTCTACATGGGGAATTGACATTATTGGTAAAATTACTCCTCCAAGAACAGGAGGTCATGAATACATCCTAGTAGCAATTATTACTTCACAAAGTGGGTTGAAGCACAATCATATGCTAAACTCAATGCAAAACATGTAACACTCTTTATCGTAAGGAATATTATTTGCCGATGTGGAGTCCCACATGAAATGATAAGTGACAATGGAACTCACTTTCAAGCTGAGTGTGAAGAATTGTTACAAAAATATGACATTCAACACCATCATTCTTCTCCTTATGGACCTCAAGCAAATGGAGCAGTTGAAGCAGCTAATAAAAATTTAAAGACTATCATCGAGAAAATGACAGAAAATTACAAGGATTGGCCTGACAAACTCCATTTCGCACTTTGGGGTTATCGCACGTCAATTCGCACATCAACATGAAATACGCCATTCTCCTTGGTTTATGGAATGGATGTCGTACAACCTATAGAGCTACAGATACCATCTCTACGCATTGCATTAGAAAGTAAACTCGATAAAGTTGAATGGACTAGGGCGAGATATGAGGAGCTAATTCTTCTTAATGAAAGGCGACTAGAAGCTTTACATCATACTCAATGCTATCAAACTCGTATGGCTAGGCATTTTAATAAGAAGGTCAAGACAAGAAACATCATAGTAGGAGACTTGGTGTTAAAAGCATCAAGGAAAAATGTTTTAGATCCAAGGAGTAAATTTAGACCTAATTGGTCTGGACCCTATATTGTCAAAACAATCCTATCAGGAGGTGCAGCAAAATTAACTGATATGGATGGCAATGAGTTCTTGAACATGACAAATCTTGACCAACTTAAAAAGTACTACCCATAATTACTTGAGTAGGATACTCAAGAGAGCTACGTTTGGCCTGATTCCTTAGGAAAGGATATGTACGCAACCCTTTACGGGTGCGACCACTTTAATTTTCGCAAACCTCGCATCCCTGATATAAAAATAAATTCAACAGAAATTCGACGAAGCTTCGGCGTCACTGAAAAAACTCTGTTGCCGACCGATGAACATTAGCACCAGACGACAGCGTCTGTCGTCAGACGCCAGATTGTCGCAGCTGGCGCTAGTCGTAAAGGAGCAACGCCGTTTCTTCTGGGAGCATCAGGGAATATTTCAGTGTTTTTCGGAAAATTTTCGACTTCCGTACTCGAAAAAATTTCTGGAAAATTAAATTTTCTGTTTTCATTGCTTTAATAAAAAAAATTTGAAGGAGATGATTTAATTAAAAGCTGAAATTTCATCAAGAAAATAAACTAACAAATTACATTATTGATGGAATTTAAATAAAGCTTAATAAAACAAATTAACTTTAAATTTAAAACTAAGTCTAATAATTAAAACTTAAGCAATGCTTCAATCTTTCTTCTCTTTCTTTGCTCTCTTCCATTTTTTATCTGCATCCTCTTCATCGTCCATGGCTTTAGCTAGTAGGCATCCTTTAGAGGACCTACATTCAATTTTGGAGTAAATAGTTTCTCCCTTAGCTAGGTGATGAGTGGCATTTATGCCACGATTAAGGTTCATTTTGATGGTCATTTTACCTCATTTGCGGCTTGTTTGCATCCTTTTCTTTGCACTAAGTTCCATTTCCCTTTATGCATCTTCTATCCTAGATTTTTCCCTTTTTCCTACTCTTTACTTTGATTTCCATGCTTATTCTTTGTAGGAACCGGGGTCTTCAAGAGGAGGTAGCTAAAGTTAAAGGAAAGCTGAAGATAAGAAAGGTTAAGGAGAGGTTCGGCCGAACCCCCTGAAGGTGCGGTCGAACCAGGGTGTGGCCGAACCTGCTCCATTGTCCGGCCGAACGTCGAGGCAGAGTCAAGTTGCATTTTGGTGATTTTGCAGGAGTGGTCGAACCTCAGAAGTTCGACCAGACCAGGATCAGGGGAGTTCGACCGAACCTACCCATGGTTCGACCGAACCTACCCTGTAGTCTGGCCGAACCTTCCCAGTATTCGGTCGGACCACTCCCCTACTTCAGCTAGCTATGTACGGACTATATAAGTCCCATTTGAGAACGTTTTGATGTAATTAGATTAATTTAGTTTTAATTTTCGGCATTTTTGTAGCTTAATATAGAGAGAGAAACATTATTAGTCTTCATCTATTAGAGAGAGAAAGTGTGGATTTCTTCATTGATGAACTTGGATTTTGAAGAAGAAGCTTGTTTAATCTTCTGTAGATCTTCAACTTCAATTAATGAGCAAACTCTTACTGTTTCTCTTTACCTTTGCATTTAATTTTGTTTGAGAGAGAAAGTGTGGATTTCTTCATTGATGAACTTGGATTTTGAAAAAGAAGCTTGTTTAATCTTTTGTAGATCTTCAACTTCAATTAATGAGCAAACTCTTACTCTTTATCTTTACCTTCGCATTTAATTTTGTTTGTTTACTTTGATTTTTCCTTCCTTACTTATTATTCATGTTGATGATTATTGATTTGGTGATTTATATTGTTTTCAACATGATTTGTGAGTAGTCACTTAGCCAAGGGTGTGGGGATAGTGTAGTTGCTAATTGTTCATGCTTATAATATTGGGATTAAGTTAATTGTGATTAAAATCTTTGCATGCTTGATATTCTTTTATCTTCTTGCAAGTGCACATTGTTGGTTGATTAAAGGTGAATCTTTGCTAACAAGGAACGGAAGTTGACTTAGTTAAGGTTCATTACTATCGATTGTTCTTTTATTGCACCTCCCAATACATGGTTCTAGTGTGGAAACATAGAGGCTATGTTAGGAGAAACCGATTAACCCCGGAAGATGGTTAGATTGGACCTTATTTCGATATTCATGCATGTTTAGTTCACTATTGATTTGCTTTTATGTTATTGCATGATCAAGTGGCATCTACATCTACCCATTTCCCTTGGTTTTTAGTTATATTGATTTTAACTCGTTTTACCTTTAGTTTAATCTCTTAGTCATTCCTGTCCTTTGTCCCGAGATAGCTTAAAGTCTAGTGATGAATGCGGTGTTTATGCGGTTCGACCCCTCTTCTTGCCATATACTTGTATTAGGATAAGTCGAGTGTTATAAATTGTATTTGATTTAGGTGTAGTTGTCTAACGACGCGATTATTCCATTATCAAATTGGCGCCGTTGCCGGGGAGACGACTTCCATTGTTATTTCATTTCTTGTTTGAGACTATCTCACCTCTTATTTGTTAGTGTTTGCTACTTTTGTTACTTGTCAGTGCTTACGTTCTTCTTAGCTTTGTTGTATGAACAGAGGACAACCCGCTCAAGGTCTTTGATTCCCATCGATCCATAGCTAGAGAGGTCTTTGTCCCTACTTCAAAGAGAAGCGAGAGCAAGGAGTAGAAATTCTCACACCACAACGAGAGGAGTAAAAGAATTAGAAGATACTCCACCCTCTTCACCCTCAAGTGAAGAATTAGATAGCCCTAACTCATCATCGTGTCCGGAAATCAACTCTTTCTCAACCTATAAGTTTGAGAGTGAAGAAGGTCCTAAAATGGGAGAGAATACACCTTTGAGTCGTCTTGGGGCTCCCGAAGCCTTCAGTGCACAAAGTGGGATCTTAACTCCTACTACTCAAGCCAACAATTTCGAAATCAAGCCCAATTTGATTGCTTTGATAGAGAGGAAACAATTCTCAGGTGGAAAATTTGAGAGTCCCCATGAACACTTAAAAGAGTTCAAGAAATATTGTGACATAGTAAAGGTTAATGAAGTGACGCAAGAATATATTCGCCTCAAGATGTTTCCATTTTCTCTAATTGGGAGAGGACTAGAGTGGCTAGAGAAGGAGGTGCCCCCTAACTCCCTCACAACATGGGACCAAGTGACTACGACTTTCTTGAGGAGGTTTTATAACCATAGGAAGACCGCCGAAGCTTGGTCTTTGATCCAAGGTTTTCGCCAAAAGAGTGGTGAGTCTCTAAGTGCGAAATGGGAACGATACAAAGAACTTCAACGTCAATGCCCACACCATGGGATACCAAAGTATCAACTCATTCACACTTTCTATGGAGGTCTCACACCTAAAGGAAGAACAAGCCTAGACGCCGCGGCCGACAGTCCAATCATGATCAAAGGAGAGGATGAAGTGGAGTGTATTATAGTGGAGACCGCAAAGCACTATGATGATTGGTATGAAAGAGAAAGGGAGGCTACTTCTAGTAAGGGTGTTTATGCATTGGAGCAAGCCAACGCAATCAACAACCTCTCTACCCAAATCTCCAAAATGACCAAGCAAATGGACGAATTGATGAAAGAAAAGGTCCAATCCTCATGGCAATACCTCCCCTTCAACTAAGGGAGGCAATGGTATGGCCACTTCTTCCCCCTCTTCTTACAATACAATGCCCCAAGGATGCATGTTTTTTTCTAATTGTGAAACCTATGATCATGATACCTCCCATTATGTTTATGCTTGTGAAGTTCAACCCCTTCCCCATGAACATGTACATGATGATAATGTGGAAGATGTCAATGCTATGAATTTTGTTCCTAGAATGGGGAATGTAGGGAACTTGAGGCCAAACTCCAATCAAATGGGGAATTGGAATCAAGGTGGAAACTGTGGTTGGAACAAGGTGGTGGTGGTTATGATAACCAATACCATGGTGGGGGAGGCCCTTCCAAATTCAATGAAAGAGGCTACTCTAACCAAAATCAAAACCAACAACCTAATTCCCAATACCATGACCATTAAAATCAAAATTTTGGTGATCAAGGTAACATGTGAAATAATCAACAAAGCAATGTTCCTAACTAAGGCACCGGAGGCAATAGGGGTTAATATGTCTCCAACTATGCCCAAACTAATAGGCCTCCGGGTTTCCATCAACCCCGACTTCCTCCACCTCAACAACCTCTTTAACTTGAAGCCCCTCCAAATGATCCCGTGATGGCTAAGTTAGATGCTATAATGAAAATGCATGAATAGGATAAAACGCGAACTAATGCTCACATGAAAATTCTTGAAACCCAAATTGCTCAACTTGCATCTAATTCATCATCTTCTTCTTCTTCTACCATTCCAAGTCAAGGAGTCAACCCAAAACCTTTGTATGTCACGACAACTAGGAGTGGGAAGGTAGTAGGGAGTGACCTTTTAGTAGAGGGGGTGGAATTAAAGAATGAGGGTGAGAGAACCAATTAGCCATTGAGTGTTGAGAAGGAAAAAGATGTTGAGGTGCCAAAGGAAAGAATCCACCCCCTTGCCCCTAAATCGCCAACCTAGAGAGGAGAAGCTACCCTTTCCATAACGATTCGTGAGAGCTAAACTTGATGCCCGATTTGGGAAGTTTTTGGAAGTCATTAAGAATTTGCATGTTTCCGTTCCTTTTGTTAATGCTATGAAGCAAATGCCCCACTATTCCAAATTCTTGAAAGACTTTTTGAGTGGGAGAAGGGAGTGTGAAACGGTGAGCTTGACCGCCAATTGTAGTGCAATTCTTTCCAACAAAATGCCTACCAAATTGAAAGATCCGGGTAATTTCTCCATCCCTTGTTCTATTAATGGCATTGAGTTTGATAAAGCCTTGTGTGTTTTAGGAGCAAGTGTGAGTCTCATGCCCTATTTGGTCTACCAAAATCTTAGTGTAGGAACCCTCTCCCTCACTAACATAATTCTCCAACTAGCGGACCGTTCCATTTAGTTCCCCATGGGCAAGGTTGAGGACATTCCCCTTAGGGTAGGAAAGTTCACATTCCCCGTGGATTTCTATGCGCTAGAGATGGATGAGGACGAGAGGATTCCTATAATTTTGGGTAGACCATTTCTAGCTACTTCTAGAGATATCATCGATGTGAAGGAGGGTAAGATATCCTTGAAAATTGACAATGATTCCATTGAATTTGATTTCAATAGTGTCATGCAACAACCCTCCTCAAGTGGTGAATGCTTTAGAGTATATGTTGTTGATACCGTGCTTATTGAATTTTCTCGCTCCCACTTGCATCCAACTAATGATCCTCTTGAAAGTGTGTTGTTGAATGAATCCAAGATAGGTACTCAAAAAGAAGACATACAATTCTATGAGGATTTACTTGAGTAAAGCAAGAGGGAGTGCAAGGATGCGAGCATGGAAAAAGAGGCTCCTTACATTCATGACCTCTTTCAAGTTGAAGAAAGAGAAGAGAGCCCCAATGGTAAGGGAGCACAAAAGGTAGACTTGAAACCTCTACCTTTGGGCTTGAGGTATGCATTTCTTGGTTTCGATGAGTCTTTCCCCGTGATTGTCAATTCTAATCTAACGGAGGAGCAAACCTCCCTATTGATCAATGTTTTAAGAAAACACAAGAAAGCTTTGGGTTATACCATTAATTATATCAAAGATATAAGTCCATCTTTATGCATGCAAAAAATTGATCTAGAGGGAGATTCCAAACCCGTTAGACAACGACAAAGAAAGCTTAACCCTTCCATGCAAGAGGTTGTGCGGAAGGAATTGGCTAAGCTTCTTTATGCGGGAATTATCTACCCAATTAGTCATAGTGATTGGGTATCTCCCGTACAAGTTGTGCCTAAGAAAGGGGGCATGACGGTAGTGAAAAATGATCATGATCAACTAGTGCCTACTAGGCTTGTTACCGCTTGGCACATGTTTATTGACTATCGCCAACTTAACACAAGTACATGAAGAGATCATTTTCCACTACCGTTCATTAATCAAATGTTGGAAAGGCTTACAAAGAATTCCTTCTATTGTTTTCTTGATGGTTACTTGGGATTTTTCCAAATCCCAATTGACCCCAAGGATCAAGAGAAGACGACTTTGACATGCCCCTACGGTACTTATGCGTATCGTAGGATGCCTTTCGGGCTTTGTAATGCCACCGCAACATTCCAACGTTGCATGATGTCAATTTTTAGTGATATGATTGAGGATGAGATAGAAGTCTTCATGGATGACTTCTCCATTGGAGGAGCCACCTATGAAGATTGTCTATCCAATTTATCTCGTTGCTTAGAAAGATGCGAGAGAGCCAACCTCGTGTTGAATTGGGAAAAGTGTCACTTTATGGTGGAAAGTAGAATTGTTATTGGGCATAAAATTTCTCATGTCGGCATTGATTTGTTAGAGCCAAGGTGGAGGTCATTGAGAAACTTCCTCCTCCCACCAATGTGAGGGAAGTGAGATCTTTTCTCGGCCATTCCGTGTTCTATCGGCGCTTTATAAAAGATTTTTCATTGATTGCTAAGCCTCTCACATCCCTATTGCAACTGGATAAAGAGTTTGTGTTTGATTAAGAGTCTTTTTGTAGGTTGAAAGAAGCACTTTGCACCGCTCCTATTGTCCAAGGTCCGGATTGGTCCCTACCATTTGAACTCATGTGCGATGCAAGCGACGAGGCTATTGGATTGGTTCTTGGGCAACGAAAGGATGGGAAACTTCATGTCATACAATATTTGTCTAAAACTCTCAATGATGCCCAACAAACTACACAACTACCGAGAAAGAGTTCTTAGCGGTTATTCACTCATTTGAGAAGCTTAGAACCTACCTCATTGGTTCTAAGACAATTGTGTATACCAACCACTCGGCTCTCAAATATTTGATAAGGAAATAAGGAAGCTAAATCGAGGTTGTTGAGATGGGTTTTAGTTCTCCAAGACTTCGGTTATGAGATGAGAGACAAGAAGGGAGCCGAGAATGTGGTGGCGGATCACCTTTCAAGGTTGGACGGTGCAAGTTTTGAAGATGATGGTTTTCTAATAGAGGATGCTCTAAGGGATGATGTGCTATATGTCCTTGAGGTGAAGTCAGAACCATGGTATGCGGATATTGTGAATAATTTAGCTTGTAGTGTAGTACCTCTGGATTTCACTTCATAACAACGTCGAAGACCTCAAGCATGAGGCCAAGAGATACATTTGGGATGATCCTATTTTATTGAAGAGTGGGGTTGATGGTTTGTTGAGGAGATGCGTCCCCAACGACGAGGTTCAGAGTGTTCTCCATATGTGCTACTCTTCTCCTTGTGGTGGGCATATGAGTGCTCAAAAGACCGCCTCAAAGGTTCTACAATCTATGCTCTTTTGGCCTTGTCTATTCAAGGATGCTTGGGTTTTTGTTAAGACTTGTGATATATGTCAACGGATGGGGAATATTTCTAGGATGGATGAAATGACGCAAAACCCCATCCTTGAGCTTTAAGTTTTTGATGTGTGGGATATAGATTTCATGGGCCCTTTTATTCCTTCACATGGGAACAAGTATATTTTGGTTGCCGTTGACTATGTCTCTAAGTGGGCGGAGGTGCCGTGGCTTCCCCTACGAATGATTCTAAGGTAGTGGTTAATCTCTTAAAGAAGGTGATTTTCCCAAGATTTTGTGTTCCAAGAGCCATAATTAGTGATGGGGGGTCACATTTCAAGCACCACACCTTCCTCGACTTCTTGATAGATATGGAGTGTCTCATAAGAGTGGGCTTGCTTACCACCCTCAAACGAGTGGTCAAGCGGAGATCACCAATAGGGAGCTCAAGGTTATCTTGGAGAAGATGGTTTCTAGAACAAGGAAGGATTGGTCTTCTAAGCTCATCGTCTCTCTATGGGCGTATAGGACCACCTTCAAAACTCCAATAGGAACCACTCCCTATAAGCTTGTTTATGGGAAAAATTGTCACTTGCCTGTAGAGATGGAGCATCGAACCCATTGGGCGATCAAGCAAATCAACTTTGACCTCCATAGTGCGGGTGAACAAAGGCTTCTCGAGCTACATGAGTTAGAGGAGTTGAGGATGAATGCTTACAATAGCGCAAGCATGTACAAGGCACGGACTAAGGCTTGGCACGATGCTCAAATTGTCAAGAAGGAATTTGTCAAAGCCCAAAAAATTTCTCCTATTCAACTCCCGCTTGAAGCTTTTTCCGGGCAAGCTTAGGTCAAGGTGGAGTGGGCCGTACATTATAACGGAGGTGTTCCCATATGGTGCTTATCAGATTTCCCAAGACGGGCATACTCCATTCAAAGTGAACGGTCACCGACTAAAGCCCTACTATGAAGGATTCCCAAATGATGAACCAATTTCTATGACTCTTCTTGATATACATCATCAATTTGACCCTCCTTGATTAGTTCAAGGAACATCGAGCTAACGACGTAAACCAAAAGCGCTTTCGGGAGGCAACCCGAGTCTCTAACCCTTTTCTACTCTCTTCTCTTCTTGATGCTTTGTTATTTTTCTATCTACAATTTTGGATTGTTGGATTTTTGAGTTTTGATTGTGTTGGAATTTTCAGTATGCTTTGCCTTAGCATGATGGTATGGTGTTTTAGTGTGTTTTGAAGAGGGGTGTTTGTGCATATTTTGCTGCAAAATGAGCATTTTTGTAAATTTAGGTGGTTCGACCAAACTCCCTGGAGGTTCGGTCAAACTTTATGAAAGGTTTGCCCGAACTTTCTTAAGTTCGGTCGAACCTACTCTGGAAGCTAAATCTGAAAACTTTCTGCCAGAGTTGCAGAAATTAAGGATTCAGAGTAGGTTCCACCGAACCTTAGTTTGCCCGAACATAATTGAGTTTGGTCGCACCTCCTCTGGAATTAAAAACTGGAAACTTTCTGCCCATTTTATGAATTCAGCGTTAGAGAGCAGCTTCGATCGAACCTTGAGCAAGTTTGGCCGAACTATTTCAATAGTTCGACCGAACTTACCCATGGTTCGGCCGAACCTTTGACGAGTTTTAAAAAAAAAGGTTGCTGTTTTTCATGGTTTCCTCACTTCATTCGGCCTCTCCCTCTCTCTCTTTATTCTCCTCCTTCTCACTCTAAACTCCATTGTAACCCATCATACAACCTCCCATCTCCATTAAAATCACTCCATTCTTCTCCTTTTCTCACTTATTTTCCATCCTCTACTCAATTTCAACAATCTCCACCCAAAATTCCACACAAAAATCCTATCTTTTAATTTTTCCCGAATTTCTAGGGTTTGAGTTCTTTGGTGTTTTTGGGTTTCTACTTATTTACAATCAATTGTGGTATGGTTTTCCTACCTTTTGCAAGTTCATTTCTTCAATTTCTCATAGTTTTACCATGTTTTGCATGTTTAAATATGAATTGTGGTATTCTTAAAATTGTTGGTAATAGCTTGTTTGATTCATGTGGTTCTTTAGATTTACTTGTTGCAATTGATTGGTAATTGATAGTAGAACATGTTGTTATCATGATTATGCATGTATACTTAGTTTTATTTGATCTCAATGTCTTTGCTTAAATATGTTGATTTCATGCTAGGGTGTTCATGCTACTATTTGATGATTGAGAAATTCATGAGTTGGATGTTGTTGGAGATTGATTCTCGTTGTTTTTGGTTTGATTTTTATGGTTTGGTGAATGATTATCACGTAATTAGGGGACATCATGCCAAAATTCACCTAGACTTTGTTATAGGATTTCTTGCCTATGCCTTGGTTTAAATGTCATAGGATTATCACGTAATGAATGTCATAGATTTTGATGGTTTGGTGAATGATTATCACGTAATGAATTTCATAGGATTTCTTGCCTATGCCTTGGTTTCAATGTGTCCATTAATGCCTTGAATTGTATTGTTGTTATCCTCTACATATATTTCACAACTCAAGGCAACTACATTCATGCATACACTTTTACCGTGGCTAGCTTCTTATGTCATCTCTTATCAAATTGTCCTAATGATAGCTCTTGGTAATTTTGTAGAATCATGGTACTTGGCAAGAGCAAGTCAAAGAGGAAGAGAGTGGGTGAATCTTCATCAACGAATTTCCCTCCTCCTCCCGGCATAAATGATCATAGCATAATTTCTCCAATGAGCATTTTTGGGACGTCTACAAAGCCCTCATCAATCGTCCCATCTGATCAACAAGGTTCTTTTTTCCTACAACGTTGCAAAAGCTCGGTATCTTGGATGAGGTAGTCCGGTTAGCACAAAATTTTGGATGGGGTGACTTCATCTACCTCCACGCTCACACATGTGAGCGAGTGACTTTGGAATTCCTTGCCTCTCTCCGCAAGGAAGTCATAGAGCCGGAGTTTCGATGAGGAACCTCAGCTTGTGATACACTTTCGCATGTTCAATGAGGATTACTCCTTAACCGAGAGTGATCTAAACGAGATCTTCCATTGGCATGCGACCGGGCTAGATCATCCCTGCGAGATGACTTCCATTCACCGCATCCCTTACAGCGAGCAAGAGTGGTGGAGGAGCATATCCACCAGGGATAGTTTCCAAACTAACGCCTCTAAGGTCAACAACATCATCCATATAACCATGAGATACTTTGCTCGGCTTCTCCAATATGTCGTGTTCTTCAAAGAAAACCTCGGCTCAATGGTTAAGGATGAGGTAGCTTGCCTATTTTTGGCCGACAACCCTCAACGCCTCAAGTTCCAATGCTCCTCCACCTTTATCCAAAGGCTTTAGGATACTCGGGACAACCGTCTTGGTGACGATATTTTTATGGGGGCATGATCACTATCATTGCCCTTTCCTTGAATAATGGAGCTTACAAGGAACAAATAGAAATGCTCCTCTTTGTGCACTAAACCCGAGAGGAAGTCACCGACGAGTATCCTCCCTATTCTCTCTCCCTTAGTGCTCTCCATCACAACCGCTTCATCAACTACACCACAAGCAAGCGCAAGTTTATCCTCTTAGTGGATAAAGAGGTAGAATGGTGTGTCCTTCCGGACCCCTCTCTCACTACGGTGGACCACTCCACTCCTCTTAAATGGAAGATCCCCCGGCAGCACATCCCTGATGAATTGAGAAGAACCCAAGCCCGGAGTGCAATTCCTCATCCTCCACCGGTCTACCGCCCGGAGAAAATCGTTCCCCCCCTTAGCGGGGGAGGTGAGGCATCTTCCTCTTCTTCCTTTCCTCCTTTTGATTTGAATGCCCTCCGTAGTACCCTCGAGGATATCCGCCGTGATAACCAAGCTTCCATTGAACAATGGGGGTAATACGGAAGGATGAATTATGATAATCTTGTGCAAGCAGGCATCCAAGCGCCCTATGTTAACTATCCCTACCACCCTCCTCAAGAGGGTCCGGTTAACCATTGGGGGCCCTATGACCCCAACAACCCCACCCCCACCCCACCCCCAATGACTACCCCTATTGGGAGGGTAACATCGACCCTACACAACGTATTGGCACCCCACCATACAACCCATATCGCTCGGTTGGGTATGATCCGGCTTACGATCTGGCTTCCACATCAACCTCAAATCCTTTCGATGGTGGTTGGGGTGGCCATGGGTGGTGTAGACACCCATTTGTGTCTCCCCAAAACCAAACCCAGTGATGAGTACCTTTCACGTCGAATCATAATCAAATGAAACGAAAGTGTGGAAAGGTCTAGTGTTGCGGAAAGTTTTTATTTCTTTTCTCTTCTCTCTGTTTTTGAAAACTTTATTTTAAAGAAAACAGTCAATATGGTTTGATTGGTCCATTATATGGGTCCAATAATGGTGTAGTTGGATGGGGCTTGCAAAGACCTTCCCAATGATATATTATAAGCTCAATTCCGATGAATATTGAGGAAGTTATGGCCAATTTACTAAACCGGGCCTGGTTTGAGATTTATGTACGGCCCAATGATCTAGGGGAGGGCCTAATATGATTTATCATTCCTAATGCAATAAGGAATGGTTTTAGTCTTCTAGAATCTTCTAGAAGGTTCTTTTCATTCCTAATTCAATTAGCATTGATAAGTTAACTTTGTTGACTTTTCAGAGTTTTAATCAAAATCAAATAGCATTTTCGAAGAAATTATATTATTTTATCCTCCAGTACGGTAAACTTATCAGATTTTCGAAAACGCTAAAATCAAGACTGGCGTCCAACCCAAGCCTTGGCGCCTGAACCAGGCTTGGCGCTAGACGCTAGCCATTGGCGCCTGGCGGTAGCCGTTGGTGCCTGGCGCCAGCTAGCCAGGGTTGGCGCCAGCTCTGTTTCCTGAGTGTCGGACTCTGTTTTGTTAAATTATCTTTTTTGGCTGATTTTCTCTATAAATATCGTATTAAAAACTCTGTTTTCATACACCAACATTCATCATTAATCATCTACATCTATCATTTACCAATTCTCCTCATTCACAAGTTTAATTAGCATTCTTTAAAACATTCATCTTTCTTTCTGATTTTGTTTTCATAAAAAATTCCGCATTCACAAGATCAAGAAACACCTAGCTATATTCGAAGTTGCCTTCGCCCTAGACGTAAAAGGTTTAATTTCTGAGGGTTTGGTCCCAAATTTCTCTTTCAATTATTTAATTTAATTGTTTGTTTATTATTTTCTTTGAAATTACTAACGTGTGTATTTTGTTATTAGAAAGAGGTACGAGGTATCAAAGTAAGTTCTTCAATGGTTTTGATTGATATTATGATGTACAAATCATGTTTATATTGTTATTATGATATTCCTAGTATCATGTCTAGGTTATATTTAATATTAAATATGATTGTTACGATGCTTCCTATACTCTTCCTAATATTTATGATTGTTAGTATCATGTTAGGGTTAAAGATTTGATTTTTATTACTTAGTGACATGCTAGGGTTTGTTATTAATCTTGTTAGTATCATGCCTAGGATCTTGCTATCTTTATTATGCTTTAATATTAACATGAACATGAATATGATTATAATTATTATAATTTATGATGAATATGCATATTATTATTATTATTATTATTTTGATGATGATTATTTTATTTGTGATGATTATATTTTTATTATCAGGATTATTGATTATTATTATGTTGCTTGATTATATATTGTTATTGCTTGATTACACCTTTTATGCTTGTTTAAAGGGAATTGGTACTTGTAATCATGCTTAATAAGATATTTAATAATCTTGTTTAGGGTTAATGTTATTATAATTCAAGTGATCGCCAATAATAGTTTATTTGTGCATTAATATTCAACCAACATAGGTTAAACAGGTTTAGGGTTAATCCTATTGATTGTATGTTAATTAGAAAGCGCACATGAATACGATCAGAATAAAGTAGAGGCCTATTATTAGGGCAGGTTCAATCTCTATTAGGTTGGATTTGTACCTTCATCCCTGAACCCTTATTTGGTTCATGACCTTATGGAGTTGACGATCTCTTGGATCGTTAAGGGGTGTAACCTTCACCTCGTGAACGGTTTACAAGTTCCTTAGAAACTTGTTGGCAACTCATTTGCTCTATCTTCTTCCCTTTTGGACGCCACCGTACTTTAATGTATGATCACAGTGGGGTTCAAGCTAGTGGGATTTTAAAGGCTTGAATTTATTCCCTACAGTTTTTTGCGACTCCACTGGGGAGGATTTCTATTTTAATTCCTGAATTTGTTTCGACAATGATTTAGAATGAGTGGATGAGACTCGAAAAGTTCTAAGTATTTCATGTGCGTAATTTTGATTAACATAATTGTCATATGCATAAAAAAGATCTCATTGGAAATACCATCCTTAATGAGTTAAAAACATAGAATTTTACACGTAGGAAATTTGAGGAATATCTTTCACAACTAGGACTGAAATAACACCGCGCGAAACTGTAAAATTTTATCGAGCACAGAAAGCTGTTGAGGCATGTGGGAAGTAGCGTCAGGGGCCAGAGCTTGGCGCCAGAATTTTAGTTGTAGCGCCAGACGCGAGTATTGGCGCCAGGCTCTACAGTTAAAAGCTGGCGCCAGTCTCTGATTGTTGGCGCCAATTTCCACCAATACCGCGCCAGAATTATGCGTTCTAATTTCGACCAGTTTTTCGTATTGTTTGCTCGATCCTACTTCCTGATTGAATTTTTTCTCACTTTTCTGAAACCCATATGTGTTCTACATATGGACATAACCCTCTGGGAATTCATGCTCCATTTACCCGATTGAACGCTCCGTGCAACAAAGGGTACATCCGAGAATGTTGAATTCACCAAACCATGGAAGCGAGTTTTTTTCTAAAACTCGCGGTGTCCCATCCACTTGCGCCAACCCTTCACGGTTAGGCTTCCGCGCGGTGCATCTGGAAAATTAACCATGGACCCTCTATTGACTTAACCATATCCCGAACTTTAGAGAACTAGAGCCATGGTTAGGTTGCAAACTCATTGCATCATATTGTGCCTACTTGACTAATTGTGCATTATTTGTTGTGCATACTCTATATCATTTTTCCTAACCGTTTGTTTGAATTGTGTTAAGACTAAATAAACTGATTAATGACTAAAGGACTTTGTTTAATTAATTAATTAATAAATTTGAGCTAATAAATAAATATAAAATCGAGTCATAGTTCCTTTAAGTCAACCCGGATTTTTATTCCCGTATACTGCACAAACGTCAACTTGTTTTGGTCATAGCTGGAGTTCTAAAAAGAACTACGAGTCGTACCACCTATGGATCTGTAGCCCCGAGTTTTTTCTTTAACTTGGCGTTGGTTTCATTCCAATCAGTCGCAGATAAAAAGTTATGACTAAAATACCACAACCTGTCAAGTTTAATGCATATACGTGAAGTCTTTACTTAGTCTTTGCTTGAGTCTAGTCACATAGTCTAGCCACATGGTCATGACACGAGTCTTAACATGCCACCTACACTCACTAGTCTTAGCACACACTTTGAGTGCACATCACCATGACCATGTCTTAGGTTCATGCATGAGTCGGTTTTTTCCGTAATTTGAGTTGGGGGGTACATTCTATTCCTAATTCTTCATATCCCTCCATCTAAATCTTCTTTCGCATTATATTCCAATCTTTCTTCACTTCTTCCATCCATGTGTGTTGAATCGAGTTTGAGTCATATGATTGACAAACAAAAAATGAGGGTGATGATGAAACAACATAAGACAAGAGGCGAGCTTCAACGACAAGATTTCATGACCTCTTTTTCTATTTCTTTTTCATTTTTTCCTTTCCTCAATAAGTCTAGCGTAGGCACATTTTCTTTTCCTTTAGATTAATTTTGTAGTCTTTTTTCCTTTTCTTTTAATAAAAATGAGCACTTATTTCCTAACATATGATCATTTCATTATATTGCATTTAAAAAAAAATAATGATAATAATAAAAATCCATGTCAAATTAAGCACAAGGTATACCAATGATTTGAGGCACCCCTTGTAGCCACATCATATCTCCTTTCACCATTCAAATATACAATCCTTTCTTCATAAACCACTTTGAGCCTCGTCTAACGATAGACCTTTCTTTTTTCAACCTACATCTACCTAACCTTGGGATGGGATGGTGTGTAAATTACGCAATTCTAAAAATCTTGAGTGATCTCAAACGATCAAAATAAATAGCAAAAAAAAAAAATAGCAAAAAATAAATAAAAGTGTACAAACGGGCAAGTGTTCCAATGTCTTTGATTTGAAAATATCTTTGATATGAACACGTCTCAGATTGCGTCTCTTATCGAGTGCTCGGTACCATGCCTGAGCAACATGAATGCCAAGTGAGTGATAGACCGCATGATCGGGATTGCCCACACTTATAAAAATAAAATAGATGCTAAAGCAAAAGATAAAAGTGAGCTAAAAAAAGAGAGTAGAGCATAAAGATTCAAAAGCGAGGTTGCACACCTTGGGGGCTTATCGAGGGTCTTGAGCCTTTATCCCTTTCTTCTATAGCCTTTAGCCTAACCACGTTACAAACCTTAAAAAGACCTTTTTGAGGTATACACACTTGTGCGAGGTTCAGCTAGAGCTACGTTCGGCCTGATTCCTAATGGATACGTAGGCAACCTCACATCGAGGTGCGACCGTGATAAATATGCATTCATATTCACATTCACACACTTACACCATGATCGTATCAAGGGATCTCCAATGCTCATCCCTATTCATGTAGAGCTGGACTTGGGGGCTTGATCCCTATATCATTAGCTTACCTAGCCTAAGAGTTACCACTGTTTGACTCTTTTAACAAATAATATTTTTTCCACACACTTAGCTATTTTGGCTTAGCTTTAGAATCACTATCACACACATCACGCATACATGACCAAGTGTAATTCCCCTAGGAACCCTTTGTCATGAAATCTTAATGCTGAAGCATGCCTTGTCATATCAAAATTCACTCATCAATCATAATTATCATTGCATCACGAAGTATGAAGTGCTTAGCCTCCATGCCTAAGTTAGTCAAATACTTTCATCATTGAGTCAACCATTGAGATAGCTTAGGATGGATTAATCCTTGCACCTTGAGAGAGTATCAAATGACATTTGACTATGCTCATTCAACATGCATCTTCAACACTTCGATTCTTTTTTTTGCATCTTTCCTTTTCGGGAGAAAGTCGGTACCCTCCATAAAAATGACGGAAATTTTTTCTTTTTGCATTTTTGAGTCGCACGATCACATTACAATGTACACACGAGTCATGTACACATAGAGTCATGTCGTGTCGTATCACTTTGATTTGAGTCTAACACACGTGTCATTTTACTTTGAGTCGAGTAAACCTCGAGTCAGTCAATCACAGCGAGTTAAGTTTATACCTTAAGTCGTGTCAAGTCGATGAGTCAAGCAACATTAAACCTTAGGTTAACCCTAAGATGATTTAAAAAGATTAGCAAAGTTCTATAGTCAAAATAAATACAGCTTTAGTAGAACGGGGAAGACCCTATCACAGCATTCGGCGACTGAATCAATTCTTGGCTCCAGAAATATCTCAGCAACGACAGAGCTCGAAGCCTCTCAGAAAGGTGATTTCGACTTCATACAACAATTTTGGGTTCCTTGGTGCGCCAGTTAGCCCCTATAAGCAATTTGACATGATTAAGTAGTCAGTTTGATTACAATCACAATAAGTGGTCCACCTGATGAAAGATCGTCTCACTTAGCTTGAAGCGCCTAAGAATTGGCTCATCACGGAAATACAGGCATACTGGTTTTAGCAGAAATAAAGTTCAGGCAAGCTTTAGCGATCGGCAAACGTTGGTCTTCGGAAATATTTCTTCAGAACATTATCTCAACAAACATTCAAGCACCGAAGCTCTTTTGTTCAGAGACGCGTGGACAATCCTTTTCAAGCTCTTTTGTTCAGAGACGCGTGGACATTTATTTCAAGCTCTATTGCTCTAGAGACGCGTGGGCATATAATTCAGAAGCTCTTTTGTTCAGAGACGCGTGGACATTTCCTATTCTCCAGCTCTTTTGCTCAGAGACGCGTGGACATTTCCTATTATTATACTCTTCGTTCAGAGATGCGTGGACACCTTATTTAGAAGATCATATAAAAAAGGAAGCTCTTTGTTCGGAGACGCGTGAACATATCAAAAGGAAGCTTTTTGTTCAGAGACGAGTGAACATCGAAATAACAAGGTGACGTTCCCTGGATTATGGAGAGTTGTCACAAACAATTGAGGATTGTTTCAAGAAAAGAAATCTTCGATAGTATTCTCTTGGACGCGGAATATTATCAATGCGGATGGAGATTGTTTCCAGAGAAGCAATCTTCGGTAGTATTCCCTAGGATGTGGAATATTATCATTACAGAGTTGGATAGTTTCAGGCGAAGCAATATTTTAATTTATGATGATTATGAATATTATTATTATTATTATTATTATTTTGATGATGATTATTTTATTTATGATGATTATATTTTTATTATCATGATTATTGATTATTTCTATGTTGCTTGATTATATATTGTTATTGCTTGATTACACCTTTTATGCTTGTTTAAAGGGAATTGGTACTTGTATTCATGCTTAATAAGATATTTAATAATCTTGTTTAGGGTTAATGTGATTATAATTCAAGTGATCGCCAATAATAGTTTATTTTTGCATTAATATTCAACCAACATAGGTTAAACAGGTTTAGGGTTAATCCTATTGATTGTATGTTAATTAGAAAGCGCACATGAATACGATCAGAATAAAGTAGAGGCCTATTATTAAGGTAGGTTCAATCTCTTTTAGGTTGGATTTGTACCTTCATCCCCGAACCCTTATTTAGTTCATGGCCTTATGGAGTTGACAATCTCTTGGATCGTTAAGGGGTGTAACCTTCACCTCGTGAACGGTTTACAAGTTCCTTAGAAACTTGTTGGCGACTCTTTTCCTCTATCTTTTTCCCATTTGGACGCCACCGTACTTTAGTGTATGATCACAGTGGGGTTCAAGCTAGTGGGATTTTAAAGGCTTGAATTTATTCCCTACAGGTGGCCCTATGAGCATTTCAACCAACCCTTCCACCCATTTATGGATACTCCTGGGTTTGATTTTGATAACCCCCCTCAACCTAGAGAGCAAGGAGATAGGAACCCATGATGAGGGTTCCCTTCGCCCCCCCCGGAACTTCTAACTTTTAACTTTTGCTCGAGACGTGCAAAAGGCTAGTGTGGGGGGAAGATATTTCTCTTGGTTGGTTGAAATGTACATAGGAGGGTAGTGGAGTAGGGTAGTAGCTAGTACATGAGGAGGACTATTGAGGATAGTGGCCTTGTTGTAGTTGATGATGTTGTGATGATGATGATGATGTGATGGTGATGATGGTGATGTTTTGATGATGTTTTTATGATGCTTTTTGTTGATTTTTGATGATTCTTGAGTTTTGTGTAGGCGAAGATGCTCCCAAGGAAAAATCCAAAATTCCCAACAATCCGAATTCCCTTAATCCAAACTTTGTAGATAACTTTTTATTTTTTTTCTTTTTTTTTATTTATAACTTTAGTTTTTTTTTATTTCTAACTTTTTCTTGTTTTGTCGTAGTTTCTTTTGTTTTGGCTCACTTTTCTTGAAGCTTGAAAGCGGAGACGAAGGAAGTTAAGGAGCAACATGAGCTCCCTTGGTGAGATTGTATGAATTATCTTGTCTTCCATTTCAAGCGGCGTTTGGTGAGACCTTTCCTCTCTTTTATTTTCTCTTTCTTTGAGTGCTTAGTCTAGGATTAGCTTAGGAAGAAGTTGAATGGTTCGAGGTTGCTTGATTTCGGCTCTAAGGAACCTGGGATCGTTGATGTTGTTATCAACGATCACTTGTATGACGATTGGGTTTTACTTTGATTATATGCCTCGTTTGTGAAACTTTTAAATTTCTTCCGCTTTTTGTTCTGTTTGTTATTTTTTTTTTGTGACGAGCATGACTATGACAAGTTGAAATGATTTTTGATTTGGAATTTGCTCATTCCTTTGGATTTGTGTGCCTTTGAATGCTTATCTTCCTAGTTGATGAGGGTTTGCACGGTTTGAGAATGCTTAGGGTTGAGTTAGACACATTGTAAGCTAAGGTAGCCCAGTTTAGAACTTTTGAGGACATTTGAACCCCTTGTTCACGGGAAAGTGGTAAGATGGAGTTGCTCTCTATAGTGGATAGGATTCCCTCTAGTTAGTATATGCTTATTTCTTATCTCATGTGAGCGTCATTTGTTCTAGCCTTCATCATTCTTCTGAGTGGCATTTTGGAACCTTAACTATGCATGTCTTAATCTTTGTGTTGGTATCTAACTCCCGAGATCGTGACCAAACAACTCTAGAGGAGGAAGAGGGCATTTCTTCTCATTTTTCTTTGTTTTCTTTGTGTTTTGTTACAAATTTGGTTTTTATTTTTGCATCCACCTACTTGCTAATCAATTTGAGCCTTATTTCCCTTTCTTCACTTAGCCATATTAAAAACCTACCGGCCTATGTTCTACCGACCCTTGTAGTTAGT
This sequence comes from Chenopodium quinoa, assembly GCF_001683475.1. NCBI lineage: Eukaryota > Viridiplantae > Streptophyta > Magnoliopsida > Caryophyllales > Amaranthaceae > Chenopodium > Chenopodium quinoa. The sequence goes on along the minus strand of NW_018743516.1, from coordinate 583,963 downwards.
GAAGCATTGGCTTGTGAGGTTCGAGTTTGAGAGTATAAGTTTTGAGCAAGAAAGTTGTGTAAATCGGTTCAAGTAAGGTTATGAAAGCTGGTTATGAAAAGAATATGCAAAAAGTTTGTGAAAAAGGTTGCAACACATGAAAACCAAGTGAAGTTGAAAAAGAAAAAAAAAAGAGAAAAAATGATGAAAAAAACGAAATGAAAAGAAAGAAAAAAAAAAGGTGAAAAAAAATGAAAGAAATGAAAAGGGATGAAGTAATGTTGTGAGGTTTGTATTGAAGGTTTTAATTTGAGATTAGGTTCAATTCTTAGGTTGTTCTTGAGAGATGGCCACTCTTTTGCTTCACTTAGGATTTGCCACCAAACTTTTCATGACATTACAACCCTATTTAAGACCCTTGGACTTGGAGGAGCGTGGTCAAAGACCGGCGGAGGGAGATAGATTTCAACCCTATGGAGAGAGTATGCATAGTTGAGATGTTGGGATGACCTTATGATTCCACATAAAAATATCTTTTTCCGTTCCCTCGAGGAATCATGAGGAGCTAGCTAGGGGATGACTTGACACTAGTGTATAGAACGTGGACCGTCTTGGTTGGGGCTAGGGCGGAAAGTGAAGTCATTAGTTCTCTATGCTTAGCTTAGGTTTGTCTCTTTCTACCGCAAGCATCTTATAACGTGTTTTCCCTCATTGAATTGAGAAAGGTGAGTATTCTTTGGTGCATATCTTTTCGTTCGAGTTCAAATGGAGCATTTTCTACCTAAGTGCTTAAGTGGTTTTTCTTAACCCTTGTCAAGTTATGTTTGTTGTGGCTTTCTCATTGTTTTGATATCCCTTGCTCGAGGAATAGCAAGAGGCAAGTGTGGGGAATTTAATGAGTGGCATTTATGCCACGGTTAAGGTTCATTTTGATCGTCATTTTCCCACATTTGCAGCTTGTTTGCATCCTTTTCTTTGCACTTAGTTCCATTTCCCTTTATGCATCTTCTTTTCTAGATTTTTCCCTTTTTCCTACTCTTTACTTTGATTTCCATGCTTATTCTTTGTAAGAACCGGGGTCTTCAAGAGGAGGAAGCTAAAGTTCAAGGAAAGCTGAAGATAAGCAAGGTTAAGGAGAGGTTCGGCCGAACCCCTTGAAGGTGCGGTCGAACCAGGGTATGGCCGAACCTGCTCCATTGTCCGACCGAACGTCGAGGCAGAGTCAAGTTGCATTTTGGTGATTTTGCAGGAGTGGTTGAACCTCAGAAGTTCGACCAGACCAGGATCAGGGGAGTTCGACCGAACCTACCCATGGTTCCGGCGAATCTACCCTGTAGTCCGGCCGAACCTTCCCAGTGTTCGGTCAGACCACTCCCCTACTTCAGCTAGCTATGTACGGACTATATAAGTCCCATTTGAGAACGTTTTGATGTAAGTAGATTAACTTAGTTTTAATTTTCGGCGTTTTTTAGCTTAATCTAGAGAGAGAAACACTATTAGTCTTCATTTGGTAGAGAGAGAAAGTGTGGATTTCTTTATTGATGAACTTGGATATTGAAGAAGAAGCTTGTTTAATCTTTTGTAGATCTTCAACTTCAATTAATGAGAAAACTCTTACTCTTTCTCTTTACCTTTGCATTTAGTTTTGTTTGTTTACATTGATTTTCCTTCCTTGCTTATTAATCATGTTGATGCTTATTAATTTGGTGATTGATATTGTTTTCAACATGATTTGTGAGTAGTCACTTAGCCAAGGGTGTGGGGATGGTGTAGTTGCTAATTGTTCATGCTTATAATATTGGGATTAAGTTAACTGTGATTAAAATCTTTGCATGCTTGATATTCTTTGTTCTTCTTGCAAGTGCACATTGTTGGTTGATTAAAGGTTAATCTTTGCTGACAAGGAACGGAAGTTGACTTAGTTAAGGTTCATTACTATCGATTGTTCTTTTATTGCACCTCCCACTACATGGTTCTAGTGTGGAAACATAGAAGCTATGTTAGGAGAAACCGATTAACCCCGGAAGGCGGTTAGATTAGACCTTATTTCGATATTTATGCATGTTTAGTTCACTATTGATTTGCTTTTATGTTATTGCATGATCAAGCGGCATCTACATCTACCCATTTCCCTTGGTGTTTAGTTATATTGATTTTAACTCGTTTTACCTTTAGTTTAATTTCTTAGTCATTCCTTTCCTTTGTCCCGAGATAGCTTAAAGTCTAGTGATGAATGCGGTGTTTATGAGCTTCTCCCTGTGGTTCGACCCCTCTTCTTGCCATATACTTGTATTAGGATAAGTCGAGTGTTATAAATTGTATTTGATTTAGGTGTAGTTGTCTAACGACGCGATTATTCCTCTATCACTAGGACTCCATTTTTCTTATCTACCCAAGCCTTCTTCTCTGAAGTGTCAACTTTTCTTTTCCCTTTACCTTTTGTAGAGCTCTTCTTCTTAGGCATCGTAGCTGTTTTGAATTCAACCTTTTCACCCAAGCGTTCCTTAACAGTAATTACCTTGTTACCTAGACGACTCTTCAAATCAGTCTTACTCTGATTTTTCTTCATGTCCTTTGAAAGTTTCTTGAGAAGCCACCTCTTCACATCATTGGGCAAGGAAGGAGGAACCTTTTGAGTAATCACTTCCCATAAAGGTCTAGCGCTCCAGTAGGCATTAAATTTTTCTACTTCTTGAGAAACAGGGAATTCATAGGGACGACGAAGATCCCTAGAAGAAATTGTTTGAAGTAGAACGTACTGTCTTTTTACCCTGCAGGGATAATAAAAAGTCATCTTGGTTAAGCTTGGAAGACGATAGAAAAGTTGCTTGTTGACACCAACCATCTACTCTATTTTCCACCAAAGGATGACCCACTTGATGGAAAAGTTGCAAGAGGCAAAGACTTTTCTCCATTCATGGCGCCCCATCTTAGAGAAGCGTTTCTTTCTTCTCACAAAGCAATTTGGAGTGTATTTTTCAACATTGTCGGGAGGACTAATTAATTCTAGTCTCTCTATTAGCCGCATTTGCAAAATTTCAGTGCATATAAATTAATTACTATACAAAAATATGTTTTTGATTTCTGTAATTAAAAATATTATTTTTCTACCTGTAATAAAATTGGAGAGCCCCAAAAAGGCGCTTTTGGATTCTTCTTCAATTCATCAAGACTAAGCATAGTCTCTCCAACAATTAATGGCATTGGATTTCTTCCAGATTCAATCTCCTCCAAAACAGTTGATATAATTGCTTGGCCCTCATTAGTTCTCCCACTAGTGAGAAGATATTGGTTAAGCATGCAAAAGAGAAAAGCCCTTCTTCTATAAACATGAAAAGATTCAGAATAAGGTCTATCAAAGTAATGGCGTGCAAATTATTTCAAATTAACTATGCTACCATCTACAATATTTGTTAGATCTTTGTCTCTTAAATTAAAGAAGCTCTCAAAATCTTTATAATAATATTCATTTATTCTAGAGATTACTGCAAGATCTAATGCAGGAAAGCCTAAGATTGCACCAAATTCTTCCGGTAAAGGGCTAATTTCATCACACCCTAGTCTAAAGCAATGAGTATCTACATCCCAATATTCGAAGGCGGTATGAATGAAGTCTATATCAAGATCTACCCACTTAACACTAAGATACCCCCCATATGAAAAAAGTCTAATTCTTTTCTCTCTTTCGAAGTTAGAGACCGACACCATTCATGAGTGAAGTTGGTAAAACTCTTATTAATTGAAGACATGGTTATTTTTTTCAAAACCTAAGAATATGTTTAATCTGCTGAAATTATGAAGAAAATCGGCGGACCAAGGGGATATTTATACACAACATTGGCACAGTTTCAATCTGGAAAGGATTCGAAGTCGGCGCTCACCAGCGCCAAACGCCAAAGTCTGGCGCCAAGCGCCAGCGTTAGCGTCTAGCGTCAATGCAAACCGCGAGGCGCTGACGTGTCTTATCAACAAGCTTTTCAAAAATCGCGTTTTTTTACTGATTCGAACCTGAACAATGGCTTTACGATTGATTATCCCTTCTCATACCCTTTTAATTAATTTTATATATTAATTATTTTTTCTTTTTCGGATTTTATTCAAACTTAATTTAAAGTTTGTTGTAAGTCCAATTTTTATTTTATTTTTCATTTTTTCTTTTTGTGGGAGAAAGTCGGATACCCTCCATCAAATAATAAAAATGACTGAATTTTTGCGCAAAATTATTAATTATCACAATTCTTCGTAGACACAAATATGCACATAAAAATGAAAAATAAATACAAGATAAAGTCATAATAATTAGTAATAATATGTATATACAAATATGTATAATAATTGAGTCAACTAGGCAAAGTTCTATACAAGTCAAAATAAAACAAAACACAGGTATAAACTACGGCGCTGGAGGACGCAGATGATGAGAGACGCCCATTATGTCATAAAACTACACAGTATGAAGAGTAAACTCTCCACCAGCTCCAGCTCCAGTCTCCTCGGGAGGTGGAAAACTCAGCACAAGACCCGTCCACCCAAGATCGCCCTAAGGCTGAGGTTGCGGAGGCTGCTGCGATGACTAGCCGACCTCGTACATCCCACCACCTCCAGGAGCCGAGGTAGCCTCTCCCTGGCCTACCGGCTCAGCACGTGCGCCCGTAGATGAATAACCCGAGCCTTCCACCGCCTCTGTTCGAGCAGCCTCAAAACGACCACCCCGACTGCCAGAGCCAGTACGGCGACGTCTTGAGCTAGACCTCGCCGCATCCCTCCGGACCTCAGGTCTCGTCCGGGTACGAGAAGAAATGGGCTAACCTTGCAAGAAGAAACCAAGTTAGAAACAATCAAAATAGAAGCATAATAATACGAAAATAAGGAGAAAAGGCTAACTCCTGGACAACGTCGTCGCGATGACACATAGCCACATTCCTCATCCGAACGAGCTGGGTTCGGAAGGCGTTTATACACCGCGCCATTGTCGTGACCACCTCGCGCAAGAACTGTCAAAGAAATAAAAGTCAGTACAATGCATGACAGATATCAACAAATTACAAAAAAATAAGCTTACCCGAGACTGGTGGCGAGGAATCGACCGCTCCACGAAGCGTTGATCCTCAGGAGCCAGAGGGATCATCTCCTCGATGGGCCCGTATGTCCCCTGATAATGGATAGATATACGAGATGGCACAAACTTAGTAGGCCCACCCTGACAAAAGCAAATCAAAGTCGGTAAAATATCACTTGGGGGCTACTTAGGAAAAGGTAAAAGATGAAAATCATACCGCCATCTCCTTAGGAAGAATAGGGGCCGGAGCTAATAGAGGCAGCAACTCCTCCTCATAGCACTGCCCAAGGATCACATGAGATCGCCAAGGGGTGTCATCCCTCTTCGACATGCTCAACAGCCGCACGTCATTGAACATATGACGCGGTAGAGGAATAGGAACGACAAAAACATCCGAGGAGTGCTGAATAGCAACCTTCTCTCCAAGGTATGCAATCACTCCATACATCCCTAAGAAGTAGCAACGCTTAGCGGTGTACTGTGCAGCTAACCCAGGGACAACCAAGCCGTTCCATGGCCGGTACTACACAATAGGCTCATACGAAGAACGCTTGTGAGATGAGAATCTACCAAAGGCAATACAAAAGTGTTCAACTATGCAAAAAATCATACCGAGAGGATTTCCTCTCGAACATAAGCGGTAGACATTTTAACGTGGCGGCCTCCCCAACAGGCGCTCACAGGAAACCCGCGTGGCGACGGTTTCACCGGCGCAACCGAAATAAAGTACTTGTAGAACCAAATCTGCAAAAGACAAAAGTATCAGCAAGTGTTAACCAAAAGCTTAGAGTTAAACTTTATCGGAGATAAAGTATACCTCTATGACTCTCCAGAAGCTGGACAAAGCGACGTTCCCTGTAAAGGACCGGTGTCGACACGAGTCTCGCAACGCTCAAACAAAATCAGCATAGGCCAAGCTAGCCTAGTCATAAGTCCCGATTAAGTGAAGATCACGGACCGTAGACAGGTATTAAAGGAGCACTCTACTACCTTTGTAAGGGGAAAACGTCCCTGACAGCAAGATAAGCGCAAAGATGCGCACCCGCTGCTCTCGGGTGGTCGCATCATCCTCAAAAGCCGCCGTCAGAGTCGATCAGCAAATGCCCTTAGCACTAAACTGAGTCGACTCTACCTTAGCACTAGCCCGAACAGTAATCGGACCCAACAGCTCCTCAACTTCAGGAGAAAAGATGATGATGTTGCTGTCAAACAGTAGCGCAGTAAAATTAAACTCCAGTCCCGTAATGAGACTGAAGTCAGTTGGGGTGACCATCATCTCACCCCAAGGAAAATGGAAAGTGTTGGTGGTGTCCCAAAAAAACTCCACCAGGGCGCGAGCCACGCGGTGAATCCTGTCAAAAGCATTCATGGCCTCCGCGGCCTCGAACAGCGCAATCAACCCATAAGACTCCTAGAGAAGTCTCACATCTCCGTCGACGCTGATGTGCATCCTATACAGGTCGCCCAGAGTATCGCTGCCTGAGCCATGGCAATGCGTCCTACCAGCAGTAATCCCACGCCGCACCCTCTCAGAAATGTGGTGAACGGGGGAGAAGTACAAAGTCCGCTCATCCCACTCCGGGAGGGGACCGAGAGAAGTGGACGGGTCTGTGTCCTCCTTAACGGACTCATGTTCCCGTCGTGTGTCACGGGACCGTGAACCTGAACCTCGTTGTCTAGCCATACCACATTTTGCAAAATCAACATAAATTAAGGTTCTATAGCATCTAAGGTTCGCCTAGCCGCATGATACTATGTTCGCAAGAAAATAGAGTACGCAGTACTGAAACAGAGCACAAATTCAAATTGATCATACACAACATTTTTCAAGCATCCAAACGATTTCTTGCAATACTATGGTAATTATTGTGACAAATTAGATAAGAATTGCTAGCAAAAACATCAAGAACAAGCCACATTGTCTTCCCGACCTTAAAAGGTCCAACAATGGTGATTTGTTCGTTTCTTCACCAAATTGAGTCAAACAAGTCTCAAATTACTCCCAAGGCAATATATAAACATAATCAAGCAATTTCATGGCATAAAAATTGACAAACAAAGCAAATTAAGCAATTTAAGTTTTGAATTTTTAAGAAATTTGTGAACAAACATGTGCAAAATTCATCAAACCGGAGTGAGTTTGAAGTAAACTTACATAGATCGGGAAAGTATATGAAAGAAGCTTTTATTTGCAACAAAATTAAGCGAATTCGGTTGAGAAACGACCAAGATTGAACACTTTGAATTTTCGCGGCGATTTTCGAAGTGCAAGAGCAACAACAGCGAAAATGACGAAGAGAAAGGATATATACGGAAATCCCAACTCTAGCACCAAACAACATCTTTGGCGCCAGACGCTAGAGTTTAGCGCCTGGCGCTAGAGCCAAAATTGTGGCGATAGCGATATTTTAGCGGCAACAGAACGCAACCACTTAGAGCGGTTATTTCGACCTCATACATCAATTTTGGGTTCCTTGGTACGCCAGTTAGCCCCTCTAAGAAATTTGACATGATTTAGTAGTTAACTTGATTACAATTGCATAAACTGATCGACCTGATGAATGATCGTCTCACTTAGCTTAAAGCGCCTAAGCATTGGCTCATCAAAGGCATCGACATAATGGTTCATAGAGCAAAAGCACCGACATAATAGTTTATAAGCAGCAAAGGCACCGACATACTGGTTCACAATTTAAAGCAGCACAAGCGCCGACGTACAGGCATGGAAAAAGCAAAAAGATCGACAGACGTTGGTCTTCGGTAATTTTCCTCAAAATATTATCGCAACAAATGAAGATAACTTCAGGCGAGGATATCTTTGACGGCGTTCTCTAGCTTGTGGAGAGTTATCACAAACAACTGGAGATGATTTCAGGCGAAGTTATCTTCGATCATGTTCCCTGACTTCCGGAAGATGGTCATAAAGCGCTAGAAGGTCGTTTCAGGAGAAGCAATCTTCGATGGGGTTCTCTAGCTTACAGAAGTTTATCACGGCATAATTGGAGGTAGTCTTCAGGAGGTATTCTCTAGCTTGCAGAAGATTGTCAAAACAAACAACGGGATGGCGTTCCCTAGCTTGTAGAAGGTATCACAATAACAACAAATGCAGCAACAAATCGGTTACCCTCCGAGACGTGTACTCGACAGTGCAAGATACGCATTTCTTAACTCTTTTATCTGTTTAACTAATTCTAGTTTTGCAGGTATCAACGTTACAAGAGTTGTTTAGGATCGCAGAACGTTATGAATCATTCTCCGTCCCTATCGATACTTTGCCTTTTGTTTTCAAAACTTGTGTTTCTCCAAACTCAGTCAAAGTGGGGGCTTCTGTAGACACCCATTTGTGTCTCCCCAAAACCAAACCAAGTGATGAGTACCTTTCACGTCGAATCATAATCGAATGAAGTGAGAGTGTAGAAAGTCTAGTGTTGCGGATAGTTTTTATTTCTTTTCTTTCTCTCTGTTTTTGAAAACCTATTTTAAGAAAACAGCCAATCCAGTTTGTTTTGGTCCATAGAAAGAGTCCAATAATAGAATAGTTGGGTTGGGTTCGAAAAGAGCTTTCCAACGATATATTATAAGCCCAATTCCGATGAATAATGAGGAAGTTATGGCCAAATTACTAAATTGGTCCGGTTTGATCTTTATATGCGGCCCAATGATCTAGAGGAGGGCCTAATATTGATTTATCATTCCTAATGCAATTAAAATTGATTATAGTTTTCTAGATTCTTCTAGAAGGTTCTTTTCATTCCTAATTTAATTAGCATTGATAACTTGACTTTAGTTGACTTTTTAGAGATTTAATCAGAATAAAAGAAGTGTTTTTAAGGAAAATACGATTTTGCCCTTCTGCACGGCTAAATTTTATCAAAATTAAGAAAACGCGTGAACCTGGTTTCTAGTACCTGACGACAGGATTAGCGCCCGGCGCTAATGCTTGGCGTTTGGCGCTACCCTTAGCGCCTGGCGCTAATGTCTGGCGTCTGGCGCTAAGTCGTTTTAATTCTCGTCGAAACTTTGATTCATTTTTCTATCTATTCGGCTGATTTTCTCTATAAATAGCCTCCTAAAACTCTGTTTTCCATCATAAAAAAAATCAATTATCATCAAGAATCATCATTTCAACTCTCCAATTCTCTCTTCTCACCAACTCTCATCAAGAATCTTTTGATACTCTCTCTCTCTCTCTCTCTCTCTCTCTCTCTTTCTTTTCGAAACTAGCCTTTTGCATACAAAATTCTGCATTCACAAGATTTAGACACACCTAGCAAAGTTCGAAGTTGCCTTTGCCCTAGACGTGAAATGTTTTAATTTCTGAGGGTTTGGTCCCAAATCTCTCTTTCAATTATTTAATTTAATTGTTTTGTTTATATTTTCCTTGAAGTTACTAACGTGTGTATTTTGTTAATAGAAAGAGGTACGAGGCATCCAAGTAAATGATTTAATTATTTGCATTGATATTATGATATAGAAATCATGTCTAGGTTGTTATTATGATTCCTAGTACGATGTTAGGATGCTTGATGTTTTGAATGATAACAATGATTCCTAGTATTATGTTTAGGGAAAAGGTTATATTATCAAATATGCTTATTATGATTCCTGTGATTCTTTTTATTGTCTTTCCGAATATTCATGTTAGTATCATGTTAGGGTTAAAGCTTTAATTTTTATTATTTAGTGACATGCTAGGATTTGTTATTAATCTTGTTAATATCATGCCTAGGATCTTGCTATTATGCTTTAACATAATAATAATAATAATAATAATAATAATAATAATAATAATAATTATTATTATTATTATTATTATTATTATTATTATTATTATAATTATTATTATTATTATTATTGCTTGATCACGCCTTTTATGCATGTTTAAAGGGAATTGGTACTTGTAATCACGCTTATATAAGATAATTTATAATCTTATTTAGGGTTAATTTGATTATAATTCAAGTGATCGCCAATAATAGTTTTGTTTGTGCATTGAATTCAACCAACATAGATTAACAGTTAGGGTTAATCATATTGATTGAATGTTAGCCAGAAAGCGCACGTGAATACGATCAGAATAAAGTAGAAGCCTATTATTAGGGCAGGTTCAGTCTCTTTTAGATTGGATTTGTACCTTCATCCCCGAACTACCAGTCATGGTTCCAGACGTATTGGAGTTGATGATCTCAAGGATCGTTAAGGGATGTAACCTTCACCTCGTGAACAGTTTACAAGTTCCTAAAACTTGTTGACGACTCTTTTGCTCTATCTTCCTTCCCTTTGGACGCCACCGTACTTTAGTGTACGATCACAGTAGGGTTCAAGCTAGGGATAATGCTTGAAATATTCCCTACAGGTTACATAATTGATATTAAAGGGGTTACATAATCAATGTAATAGGGGTTACTTTAAGTGGTCACGCGGTGTGGCCGGCCACACACAAGACAAGCTGAAAAAGAAATAGTAACGTCTATGACACCGACAAGTTAACCCCTATTTTACTAACATATTTGAGTAGCCCTTATTATACCTATTGAGTAACTCTTAAATAATTAACAAATAAAGTATCCTCTACAACACTCACATTGTAATCATTATAACACTTATTAATGAGTAAGCACCATATTTTCCTAGAAAAAAAAAGTAAGCCATATATAACTAATTGAAGGATCCCTATAACACTAACTGAGTAACCCTATGGTGGTTTCCCACATTGATGAATAACTAGCACAATCAAAATTTTCATACATGTTGATGCAATATTTTGACTTAGTTTTTATGTAATTAAATATCAATAAAAATTATATTTTTTAATTATAAAACCTTACATCAATATGAATTTATTACATTTATAAAAAAAAAGTAAAATAAATAAACTACAATGAATGTTAATATTATAGATAGTGAAAAAAAAGTCCAATGTGTCAGTTATAATAGAAAGAATGGAGTAAAATTTAGTGTCGAACTCTGTACCTAAAAATGAGAATTATAGGTTATAGAGAATTGTATATCAATCAACTTTTTTACAATTTGTAGATGTTATGCATGAGCATGAGTGTGTTGTATAACCTGCTCTAATATAGTTGTACGTGTGATAATTAGGAAACCTAAAATATAATGTAAGGAGTACAAAATAACAAAATATACTCTCCTTGAATTAAGCAATCTAAAGTCAAATGATATTGCTAAATATATGCTAAAAATCCATGAATGATATTAATTGAGAAACAATATTATGAAAGTCAAGACATTATCTTAGAGTATCTTTAAGAATATGATCTTTGACAATTATACATTTTACCAAAAAAAATAAAATAATAATTAGTCATGATACTAAAACAGGGACACGTGGCAATCATGGAGCTAATACATCCTGTTTTAGTATAGTATATATATATATAATATATTTTAAGTGAAGTGATTAATATTAATAATTTAGTTGACAAGATAACTTTTGTGCTATTGTTTTTCTAATCTATTACTTGTTTAATTTGCTATTTATATTTTCACTTATTACCATATTGGAGTTTAGTGTGTGATGAATGAATTAATAATCAAGTTGTGTAATTATTTATTTTCTCTCACCTTTATATATAATTATATTTTCTGATTACATGTTATTGTACATGCACCATAACACCCATTGTTAAAGTACATTTATTTGTTGTAAAAAAAAAAAAGTAAATTTATTTAAATTTTATGAGGATATTAGTACTTCAACTATGGTAGTAATAATTTGTTGTTGTTATCTTCCAGCCACGATCAATGATGAAAAATTTCTACACAAAATAGCAGGTGTATTTAATTCCATCTATTAGTTTGCGCAATAACCTTTTGAAGTGCAATCCATCAAATCTTCTGAGATACAAACGAAATTAAGTTTATAAGCTAGAATTTTACAAATAATATGATCTTCATTTTTTGCATGGATATTTTCTCTTGTATGCTACATTTGGGCTAGGATTTGAAGCTATTTCAGGGAATCAAGCTATCTAGAACAAGCCCTTCTATATCCCATCTATTCTTGCTGATGATGCTCTTATCTTTTTTCGGCCTACGACTGTTTCTTGTACTAATATCATGCAAATTATTCAAAGGTTTACCAAGATTTATGGACAAGAGTTGAACCAATCAAAATCATTGATTAAGTTCAGCCCAAATATCGCTACATCTTATCTGGTAGGGTTCAAATCGATATTCCAAATGAAACATGTTCAGGTGTTCGATCATCACCTGGGGGCTCCGATTGACTTCATTGGAAAGAAGAAAGATCACGTCTAATTCATCATCGACAAAATTATTGGAAGAATCCATTGTTTAAATGCAACCTGGCTTTCACAATCGCAGAAGTTAATTTTCATTTACTCAATCCTTGTTGCAATGGCTTCCTATGTGCTTGCTTGCTATGAGTTGCCACTCTCTGTTACCGGGAAAATTGATTACTTGCTCATGTGCTTCTTCTGGGCGCACTCTGATAATAAAGGCATGCACTAGATTAATAAGGATACCATGTATTTTCCTCGCGGGTTGGGTGGCTTGGGCATTTGCTGCTTTGTCATCCTTAAATAAGGCGATGTTAATGAAACAAGTTTGGAGACTCTTTACTAATCTGCAGCTGCTAGTCTCAAAAGTTTTTGGTGCTCGAACGACCTTTCTTTCCAACAACCCTAGTTATCGGCCCCTTTACACTGGCCGAGATTCATATGGCCTTCGGGGGTTACTCAAGGCGAATGATCTTTTGAAACAGGGTTGTAGCTGGAAAATTGGAAATGGCCAGTCCACTCTAGCTGGCTCAGCTAAGTAGGTCAATGGGTGCATTCCGGAATTCAAACCTGGAATTCCTTTGTCAAATTTGTCTCCTCATTCTGTCAGTTTTTTCATTAATCATCAGACGATGGGGTGGGATACTACTAAAGTTGTCGATTCGTTTGTTCATGCGGATGCTTCTACTATCCTAGCAATGGAGACCCCTAATACAACTCAAGAGGATTTTTGTTATTGGGCGGGTACCCCTTCTGTAAAGTACTCGGTTAAAACCGGTTATGCTATGCTTCAACAACAACTTTCTCATACTTCTACACCTTCTACTATAGACCTTTTCTGGAAGGTTCTTTGGTCTCTCTAGTTGCAATCTAAATGGAAGTTGTTCTTATGGAAACTGTTACCCCGCGCTCTTGCGGTTAAGGTGCAACTCAATCGCAGAGGAGTTTTGATTCTAGATGTTTTTTGTGACCTCTGTCGTGCGGAACCAAAGGATTTACAACACCTATTCAGAATGTGCTTTACTGCGCAATCGATTTGGAGGGGTGGATGCCTTGGTATTCGCTCAAAATTTAATGTAGACCTTTCTCTCTCTTATTGGATCCAATATTATATCCGACTTTTTATCATTCAGGATGGACCTTCTAGTACTCTCTTAGGTACCTTTGTTGGTATGCTTTGGGCATTGTGGTTATTTCGTAACTCGAGAATCTTTGGGGATTCTTCGGCGTCTCGGCCTTTTGATTCTATGTTTGCGGAGGTCATGGATAACCATTCAACCTTTTTCACCTCAGATGCCCCATTTGGCACTCCTAATATTGAGGTGCCAGATGGTACTTCTCCGCCTGGGTTTTACATTGCTCAGCTTGGCCTTACTCCCCATGGGTGTACTTTACCTTCCCTTCAAATAGATGGTTTTTGGTTCAAAGATTCTCAACAAGCTGAAATGGGATGGTGCTTGGATAATGATGACCCACTGGATGATCGGATTATTGGTGGTAGTAACTACGGGGTTTGCTCCTCTCCTTTACATGTAGAGGCGTTGACATTCTTGTATGGGCTTCAATGGGCTTTTGATCAAGGGTTTCTGTCTCTTACGGTTTTCATGGATTCTTACAATCTTGTCACCTTGCTTCGTGGGGAGGGGCAAGACAACATCGTTTATAAATGGATTATTCAAAGAATTTTACAACTTGGCTCGCGCTTTCGGGTTTGTAATTGTAAGGAATATTTCAAGCATTACCCAAAACTTGTACCTCATTGTAATCATACACTAAAGTACGATGACGTTCAAAGGGAAGGAAGCTAGAGCAAAAGAGTCGCTAACAAATTATAGGAATTTGTAAACTGTTCACGAGGTGAAGGTTACACCCCTTAATGATCCAGGAGATCGTCAACTCCAATAGGTCTGGAACCATGACAGATAGTTCGGGGATGAAGGTACAAATCCAACCTAAAAGAGATTGAACTTGCCTTAATAATAGGCCTCTACTTTATTCTGAATCGTATTTATGTGCGCTTTCTAACTAACATGCAATCAATAGGTTTACCATAAACCTGTTTATCTATGTTGGTTGAATATTAATGAACAAATAAACCTATTATTGGCAATAACTTGAATTATAATCAAATTAACCCTAATCAAGATTATTAATTATCCTATTAAGCGTGATTACAAGTACAAATTCCCTTTAAGCATGCATAAAAGGCGTGATCAAGCAATAACAATAAATATATATCAAGCAACATGATATTAACAAATAATATATAAGTTATTCATCAATTAACAAATAACATGAAATAATTCGTAAATTAACAAATTACGTAAAACAAATAATAAATTTACAAATTACGTTAAACAATTCACTGATTAACTAATTACATGAAACAATTCGCTAATTAACAAATTACATTAAATTATATAATTCAACACAACAATAATCATAATTATTTTAATTATGTTAAAGCATAATATTTATAACAAGATCCTATACATTATACTAACAACATTAATAATAAACCCGAGCATGTCACTAAACAATAAAAATCAAATATATAGCCCTAACATGACACTAACGTGAATATTAGGAAAGAAAATAGGAAACATCGCAGGAATCATAATAAGTATTTGATATTATAACCCTTACCCTAAACATGATACTAGGAATATCAAAACACCCTAATATGGTACAAGGAATCACAATAATAACCTAGACATGATTTCTATATCATAATATCAACAAAATCAAATAAAGCACTTACTTGGATGTCTCATACCTCATTCTAATAACAAAATACACACGTTAGTAAATTCAAGTTAAATATAAAATCAAAAAATTAAATAAAAAATAATTGAAAGAGATATTTGGGGACCAAACCCTCAGAAATTAAAACCTTTCATGTCTAGGGCAAAGGCAAATTCGAACTTGGTTAGCTGTTTTTAGATCTTGTGAATGCGGAATTTTGTATGCAGAAGGCTAGTTTAGAAAAGAGAGAGAGAGAGTAATTAAGAGATTCTTGATGAGATGTGATGAGAAGAATTGATAGTTGTTGATGATTGAATACGGAGTTTTAGGAGGCTATTTATAGAGGAAATCAGCGGGATGGATAAAAAAAACGAATCACAGTTTCGAAAAGAATAAAACAACTTGGCGCCAAATGCTAGACTCTTGCGCCAGACGCCAAGCTTGGCGCCAGGCGCTGGTCCTGTCGTCAGACGCTAGGAATAAAAAGAACCTTGTAAAATCGTATTTTCCTTAAAAACACTTCTTTTATTCTGATTAAAACTCCAAAAAGTCAACTAAAGTTAATTTATAAATGCTAATTAAATTAGGAATGAAAAGAACCTTGTAAAAGAATCTAGAAGACTATAATCAATTCTAATTGCATTAGGAATGATAAATTAATATTAGGCCCTACTCTAGATCATTGGACCGCATATAAATATTAAACCGGGCCCAGTTTAGTAATTTGGTCATAACTTCCTCATTATTCATCGGAATTGGGCTTACAATATATCGTTGGAAAGATCTTTTCGAACTCGACCCAACTACACTATTATTGGAACTTGCCATGGACCAAACCAAACTGGATTGGCTGTTTTCTTTAAAATAGGTTTTCAAAAACAGAGAGAAAGGAAAGAAATAAAAACTAACCGCAACACTAGACTTTCCACACTTTCACTTCATCCGATTATGATTCGACGTGAAAGTTACTCATCATTGGGTTTGATTTTGGGGAGACACAAATGGGTGTCTATAGAAGCCCCCACTTTGACTAAGTTTGGAGAAACGCAAGTTTTGAATACAAAAGTCAAAGTATAGATAGGGACGGAGAATGATTCAAAACGTTCTGCGATCCCAAATCACTCTTTTAACACCGATACCTGCAAACTAGCGTTAGTCAAAATAGATAAGAGAGTTAAGAAACACGTATCTTGCACCTTCGAGCACACGTATCTAATAGTAATGATTTGTTGCATTTGTTGTTGTGACAACCTTCCACAAGCTAGGGAACGCCATCCTGCTGTTTTGATGTTGTGGTCGTGCTTTGCTGCAGTTGATGTTCATTCGTCTCTGAACAAAAGTGCTTCTTAGAGGGATGTTCACTTGTCTTTGAACAATGTCTCTGAACAAAAATACTTTAATGATCTTCCTTAAGCTAGGGGATACCACCCGAAGACTGCTACGCCTGTAACTGCCTCCAATTTCCGCTGTGATGGTCTTCTACAAGCCAGAGAATACTATTGAAGATTGCTTCGCCTGAAACGACCTTCTAACGCCTTGTGACCATCTTCCGCAAGCTAGGGAATATGATCGAAGATTGCTCTGCCTGAAGCCATTCTCAGTTGTTGCGATACTTTGGGTGATGACAATCCTCTTTTCTTTAGGAATAGTTGCCAACACAACTCTTGTATGATGTATGAAAATTCGATTTAGGGAAAGTTGTCAATGCTTCGTAACAATCCATCCTTGGAAATGTTGCACGATGAAGAGACAATCTGTATGTCGGAAAATTTGCCAAAATCCAATTTTGGGAAAAGTTGCCAATGCTTCGTAACAATCTGTCATAAGAACTTTACTACGATAAAAAATCCTTATCTTGGAATATAACTCTTGAAAGCAATCCACCTTCAAAATTTGCCAATGTTATACGACAATCCTTTTAGGAAAATATTGCGACAATTGACAATCCGCGTCCTGGAACATTTGCAAAAAAGGGTCGACCGACAATCCACTTCGTGAAAATTTTCCACTTATAGAAATGAATGACAATGCACGTTGAGGAACCTTTGCCGAAATGTATGATGAGTACATACCTACAACAATCCTATGGGAAATTCTGCCATAGGGAACTGGGTGTATGACAATCCAATCTCGAAAACTTGCCAAAGATCAATGTATGACAATCCGAACTTGGAAAAACTTGCCAAACAAAGAAGGCGCACGACAATCCACGCTTGGAAACTTTGCCAAAGATGACAATCCAATCATGGAAAAATTGTCGTTGAAGATGATACGCGACAATCCATATTTTGGAAATATTGTCAATTAGAGATGACAATCCAATCTTGGAAAAATTGTCGAATAAGTGATGCGCTTGCTTTTGAACCGATGCATTGATATTTGTAATGAGCCAATGCTTAGGCGCTTTAAGCTAAGTGAGACGATCTTTTATCAGGTCGATCACTAAATGTGATTGTAACCGAGCCGATTACTAAATCATGTCAATTTTCTTATAGGGGCTAACTGGCGTTTCAAGGAACCCAAATTGCTGTATGAGATCGAAATAACCGTTCTAAGAGGCTTCGAGCTCTGTCGCTGATGCAACGCTTTTGGCGTTGCGATTTTGCTCTGTCGCCAGGCGACAGATGTTGGCGTCAGGCGACAGCCTTGTTGTCTGCCGCTGGAGTAGGGTCTTCCCTATTCTGCTCTTGCTGCCGCTGTTGCTTGGTTTTGCTTCGAACTTTGAGCTTGGTCGTTTCCTTTCAACCAAATCCACTCAAATCTTTTGTAAATTAAAGCTCTTCAGCTCTAGTTTACTGATCTTTGTAACTCCTCTTATCTTGGAGGAATCTCTTGTGTCATATTTGCGGTTTTCCGGGAATGTTCTTGCTTGCTGGGATGCACCTGCATTTACATCATTGACTATAGGACTTTGATCATTTCTTTAATTATCTTAGGGCCGTCCTAAGGCTTAATGTTGACTTAATGTGATAACACGACATGACTCAATGTGTACATGATTCGTGTGTGCATTGTACTGTGATCGCGACTCGAAAAAGAAAAAAAAATTTCCGTTATTTTTGTGGAGGGTACCGACTTTCTCCTGAAAAAGAAAAACACAAAAAAGAATTAAAGTGAAGTTTTTTGAAGGTGCATGTTAATTGAGCTTAACCCGTTAACATCGTCTCTCATAGTACAAGGATTTTAAAATCTTAGACTATCCTAGTTGACTCGATAATGAAAGTATTTAGGTAACTTAGGTGCAGGTTAAGTACTTCATACTTTGTTATGAAATGATGAGTGATCTTGATATGACAAGGCATGCTTCAACATTGTGTTAAGATTTTATGACAAAGGGAAGTATATTTGGTCACGTATCTGTGTAGTGTGTGAAAGTGACACTAAGGTTAGGCCGCAAGAGCTAAGTGTATGGAAATATATTATTTTTAGAAGAGTCAATGATGGTGACTCTTTGGCTAGATAACTAATGATGTAGGGATCAATCCCCAAAGTCTAGCTCTAAATGAATAGGGATGAGCACAGGGGATCCCTTGATGGTGTGAGTGTGTGAATGTATTTTATAATGGCCGCACCTCGATGTGAGGTTGCCTACGTATCCGTTAAGAATAAGGCCGAACGTAGATCTAGCCGAACCTCGCACAAGTATGTGTATGCCTCAAAAAGGTCTTTTTAAGGGTTGTGACGTGGTTAGGCTAAAGTTTGAAGAAGAAGGGGATAAAAGCTCAAGACCCTTGATAAGCCCCTAAGGTTTGCAACCTTGCTTTTGAATCTTTGTATTTTTTATGCTTGAGTTTCTACTCTTTTTTAGCTCTTTATTTTTTTGTTCTTTTTTTTTTTATTTTGCAGTTTTTTTATTTTGAACCTTTTTTTTATAAGTGTGGGCAATCCCGATCATGCGGTCAATCACTCACTTGGCATTCATGTTTCTCAAGCACGGTGCCGATTACTCAATAAGAGACGCAATATGAGACGTGTTCTTATCAAAGGCATTTTCATGTCAAAGACATTGGAACACTTGCCCTTTTGTACACTTTTATTTTTTTTGCTATTTTATTTATTTTGATCTTTTGAAATCACTCAAACTTTTTAAAATTGCATAAGTTGCACACTGTCCCATCCTAAGGTTAGGTAGGTGTGGGTTGAAAATTTAAAGGTCTATCGTTAAACGAGACTCAAAGTGGTTTGTCAAAAAAGGATTGCATACTTGAAGGGGTGCCTCGAATCATTGGTATACCTTGTGCTTAGTTCGACAATTTTTACTATAATTATTTTTTTTGTGCAATGCGATGCGATAATCATATGCAAAAAAAAAATGCTCATTTTATGTAAAAAGTGAAGGTTAAAAATCAAACTCTAAGAAATCAATTCAAGAAGGATGAAGGGTGCCTGTGCTAGACTTATTGGGGAAAGAGTTTGAAAAAAGAAGAAGAAAGCATGAAATCTTGGTGAGAAGCTTGCCTTGTGCATTTGTTTCATCATTACCCTCAATTTTTTATTTTTTTTCCAGCCACATGACTCAAACTCGATTCAACATGCATGGATTGAAGAGGGTAGGAAGAATGAAGGTTGTGATATGGATAAAGCATGTAGATGGGGAGATATGAAAAATTAGGAATAGAATGTACCCCCAACTCAAATGACGGAAAAAACGACTCATGCATGAACCTAAGACATGGTCATGTTGACATATTCTCAAAGTGTGTGCTAAGAATAGTGGGTGTAGTGAGTGTAGGTGACATGTTAAGACTCGTGTCATCATCATGTGGCTAGACTCAAGCAAAGACTAAGTTAAGACTCAGTATATGCATTAAACGGGACAGGTTGTAATATTTTAGTCATAAATTTTGATCTGTGACTCTGATTAGGATGAAACCAACGCCCAACTAAAGATAGAATCGAGGCTACAAATCCATAGGCTGTAAGACTCGTAGTTCTTCCTAGAACTCCGTCTATGACCAAAACAAGTTGACGCTTGTGTAGTATACGGGAATAAAAATCCGAGTTGACTAAAAGGGACTATGACTCGATTTTAGACATATTTATTAGCTCAAATTAATTAATTAAACAAAGTCCTTTAGTCATTAACTAGTTTATTTAGGCTTAATCACAAGTCAAACAAATGGTTAGGAAAAACACATAGATTATGCACATGCAAAGTGTTGGATTTAATGATTTTGATGATGACAACCTCACTTACTTACAACTAATAAGTGCTTGATTGTTTAAGCGTGTACTCGGTTACAAAGACTAGGAGAATGAAGTGTCTTGTAAAAACACCATGAGGAACAAGAAGGCCAGAAGCAGAGCTAGCTATAAAGAAGAGTTCCCTCACAGGAGCTGGTGCTTCAGAAATGAAGACTGGAGAAGAGAAGGTTCCCTCAGGGAACAGAAGTTTCTGAGAAGAAGCCTCATAAGAGAAGAGAAGTTCCTCCCAAGGAACACAAGCCTCGGAGTAGAAGCTTCATCAGAGAACATGAAGACTAAATATATTTTAGAATTTTAGGATTTATGTAAGTATAAGATTTAAAATGGCACTCGAAAAATCTGTGTGGAATCGGTCTAAAATATAAAATATGTGCATGCTATTTTTTAGGAAAACAGTTATCATGTAAACGTTTATCTTTTTTTAAAATTAAAAAGATTTTATTTCATTCCTTATTCTGATTTTTGAAAATATCCTTAAAAAATAAAATCTCCTACGTTTTTCTAAAAGCTTGCGGCCTACTCCTCCATGATTTTCTTCAAGTCATGGTCGTGCACATTAAGGAGTTCATGTTTCCTTAATTTTAGGAACATGATCTTCTTAGTGGGTTGAAGTAGTGGCGCTGTAGACTTGCTGCACAAAGAAGTTTTTCTTAAACGAATTTTGGTCTATAAATAGTTGTTAATTTTAGATGGAAAAACTCACCCTTGCTCACATAAGTTTTTAAGCTTCAAATCGAGTCAAGAGTCAATTCCACACAAGTTCATTAAAGTGTTCTTAATGTTCTTATATTAGAGTTTGTTTTTCTTTCGAGTTGTAATTTGGGGAATGGGGAAGTTCGAGTGAACGTTTGTGTATGAGAAAGAGAAGTGAGAATGAGAAGAGAAAGAGAAGAGAAAGAGAAGAGAGAACTGAGAAGTGAGAAGAGAGAAAGAGAAGAGAGAACTGAGAAGTGAGAAGAGAGAAAGAGAAGAGAAGAGTAACAAGTTGGGTGACTTGTTCCTCAGGGTCTCAAGTTCGTAGAGGAGCTTGAGTTTGAGTCGTTAGCTTGTAATAGGATCATTTGCCCTATTATAGTGAAGATTCTTTTCCCAAAATCCCAAGTGGTCGTGGATTTTCTCCTTGTTAGGGCCAAGGAGTTTTCCACGTAAAATCTCTCTTGCATTCTTTAATTCCTTTAGTGAATCTTTTAGTTCCTTTAGCTAACTTAATTTTAATTCCGTAAAAAGTTTGGCTAAATTCTCATACTACAATTCAACCCCCCCCCTTCTTGTAGTATTGTTTGAAACAACAATTGGTATCAGAGCCTAACTTCTAGGAAAATCAGGAAACCCTGAAGAAGAAAGGTCTTGGAGAAAATGAATACTCATGAAAAACTCGAGGAAGGATACTCAACTCAGAGGCCTCCTATGTTCAACGGCAAGTTCTATACTTAGTGGAAGAACCACATGGAGATCTTTATCAAGGCAGAGAACTACCAAGTCTGGAGGGTCATCGAGGTTGGTGATTTCGAAGTCACCAAAACAAATGCTCAGAACGAGGTAATCCCTAAGCCTATGTCTGAATATGAAAAAGAGGACTTTGATAAAATGGAAATAAATGCTATGGCTGTGAAATTGCTCCACTATGGACTTGGACCTCACGAACACAATTGTGTTATGGGGTGCAAGAACGCTAAGGAAATCTGGGATATGCTGCAGATTACTCACGAAGGAACTAATGAGGTTAAACGCTCAAAAATCGATCTACTTTTGTCTAAGTATGAAAGATTTGAAATGCAGCCTAAGGAAACCATTCAAGAGATGCTAATCCGATTTACTAACATCATAAATGAGTTGGTTTCCCTTGGTAGGCAGATTCCTACAGTTGAGCAGGTTAGGAAGGTTCTTAGAAGTCTTCCACAAGATGAGAGATGGAGAGCTAAGGTGACAACCCTTCAGGAAACGAAGGAATTTACAAAGTTCAATATTGAACAACTAGCAGTTTCTTTCATGACTCATGAGCTACACCTTGGAGTCAACAATGAACCCATGAGGAACAAGGGATTGGCTCTTAAGGCTGATGAGGAGGAAGACTCAGAAGTGGACGAGGATGAGGCTGCCCTAATTGTGCGAAGATTCAAAAAGATGTTCAAGAGAAGGCGAACCTCAAGGAACTTCGGGAAAAAGACCTCAAATCCAAAGCCTGACTATAGCTGCCACAAGTGTGGATCCCCAGATCACTTTATCAGAGACTGTCCCCTTTGGGAAAATGATAAAGGGAAAGGAAAGGCTAAGGAACAGGGGAGAGAAAAATTCAGCAAAGCAAACTATCAAAAGTCGGACATGAGGAAGGCCATGATAGCAGCCTGGGGAGACTCAGAAAGTGAAGAAGAAGATGATGACCAACCAGAAGAGGAGACAACCAATCTCTGTTTAATGGCCAAATCAGATGATGAAAAGAATTACTTTGAGGAACTCTAGAAAGAGGTATTTCTTGATCCTAAACAGCTGAAAACTCTATCTAAATATATCTTGATAGATATATGTCTAGAAGAAGAAGAATTCTTTAGAGATACATGTGTGAAGTTGAATAAATGTGAAAAAGCTCTTAAGGTTTGCAATGAACATGGTGCTTGGTTGGAAACAGCCTATGCCAAGTCTCAAAGCAAACTAAGAGAACATGATTTTAAATACAAACACATAACTAAGATAGCTGATAGAATTAAGAATGAAAGTATTCTTCTGAATGTTGAACTAACTTAGTATAAGATCATGAATTCTGATATCTATTCTAGAAGTTCCTCAAGCGATCAATTGCTTAAATTCAATGTTGATTTTGAAAATTTGAAAAATGAGCTTTCCACTTTAAAAACCCAAAAGGATCAACTTGAATCGGAACTGAATGCTAGAAAGGATAGAAGTATTGACCCAAAAGTCATACCTAAGTGGATAGCTGAAGCTCAAGAAAAAAGAACTGAAGGCCTTGGTTATATGACCAACAAAAGAAATATGTTGAGCTTCCTAGCATGAAGGTATGCACTTTTTGTGGTAAGACTGGACATCTCTATGAGTGTAGGATAAGAGAAGAAGCTGATAAAAGAAATGTAAAACAAGTGTGGGTCAAGAAAACTGATATTGCATCCACGTCTAAGGAACCCAAGGAAACCTGGGTTCCTGATCCTAATGCTTAGTTTTCTTGCAAGTCCTAGTGAGGGGGAACAACTCGTAGTATCTCGACAACGGTTGTTCAAAGCACATGACATGTGATAAATCAAAATTCCTCTCACTAGAAGACTACCCTGGAGGATCAGTAACCTTTGGGGATAATAAGAAGGGCGAGATCATTGGAAAAGGAAAAATTGGAAGATCTTATTCGCATTCCATTGACAATGTGTTCCTGGTCGAGGGCTTAATGCACAATTTTCTCAGTATATTACAATTCTGTGATAAAGGAAACTCTGTAAGTTTTACTTCTGATTCTTGCAACATCATCAACAACAAGTCAGAAAAGGTTGTTCTAGAAAGAACAAGAAGCGGGAACACTTATACAGCTGACCTCAACTTAATCCCAAGGAACAACCTTACATGTCTGAGTGTTGTTGAAGATGATCCCTCGCTATGGCATAAACGTTCTGGACATGCTAGCTTTTCATTACTGGACAAGTTGAGGTCAAGGAACTTGGTTTAAGGACTTCCTATTATCAAGTTCCTACAGAACAAAGTTTGTGATGCATGTGTGAAAGGCAAGCATGTTCGCTCATCTTTTAAATTGAAGAAAATGGTAAGCACTACAAAGCCTTTGGAATTAATCCATATGGATTTGTGTGGTCCCATGAGAATTCAAAGCAGGAGTGGAAAGAAATATGTTTTGGTTATTGTTGATGATTATTCTAGATTCACTTGGGTTATTTTTCTTGCTAGTAAAGATGAAACTTTTAACGAGTTTGTTGCTTTTGCCAAGAAAATACAGAAAATCAGTGGTCACTCCATAGTCCATCTCAGATCAGATCACGGAACTGAATTTGAGAACTCAAGATTCGATGAGTTTTGCAGGGAAAATGGCATGAATCATAACTTCTCGTCTCCAAGGACTCCCCAACAGAATGGAGTTGTAGAAAGGAAAAATCAAACCCTTGAGGAAATGGCTAGAACGATGCTGATTGCAAGTGGATTGCCAAGGAACTTCTGGGCTGAAGCCGTGAATACAGCATGTTACATCCTTAACAGGGTAACAATTAGAAGTATCATCAACAAGACTCCCTATGAACTTTTCAGGGGAAGGAAGCCAAACATATCTCATCTTAGATCCTTTGGTTGTAAGTGCTTTGTACATAACAATGGTAAGAAAAACCTAGGGAAATTTGATGAAAAAAGTGAAGAGGCTATATTTCTAGGATATGCGTCTGATAGCAAAGCTTATAGAGTTTACAATAAAAGCTCAATGTGTGTTGAGGAAAGCATTCATATAATCTTTGATGAAGTTAACCAATTTGTGAGTGTGCAGGAACTAGAAGATGATAATGATTTTGAAATTGGATTGATAAGAGACAGGGATGAAGAAGAGACTCAAAAACAAACCAAAGAAAAGCAGCCTGCTCCAGAAGAGGAACATCAAGAAAATGGAAAGGTTCCTCAACCAGATGAACAGGTGAATGAGGAACAAGGAGAAGAAGCAGAAGGAACAGAACCAGAAGCTCCTCAAATTGGAGTTCCAGCAAAGGAATTTCAACCCAGGCCATTCAGTTATCGAGGTTCCCATCCAACTGATCTAATTATCAGTGATATAGGAAAAGGAACTCAAACAAGATCACAAATGAGGAACTACTGCGCATTCCATGCATTTCTTTCCATTCTAGAGCAAAGAAATCATCAAAAAGCCTTGGAAGATGCTGATTAGATAGTTGCCATGCAAGATGAACTAAATGAGTTCGAAAGGAACAAAGTCTGGCACCTTGAGCCAAATCCTAAGGGAAAGAAAGTAATTGGGCTAAAATGGGTGTTCAGGAACAAGCTTGATGAACATGGCACCATTGTAAGGAACAAGGCTAGATTGGTTGTGAAAGGCTACAACCAACAGGAAGGTATTGATTTCGATGAAACCTTTGCTCCTTTAGCTAGATTAGAAGCTATTAGAATCCTAGTAGCTTTTGATTCTTTTATGGGTTTCAAACTATATCAAATGGATGTGAAATGTGCTTTTCTAAATGGTTTCTTAAATGAGGAGGTGTTTGTTGAACAACCTCCAGGTTTCGAAAATCCTAAATTTCCAAATCATGTTTTTAAGCTTGATAAAGCTCTCTACGGGCTTAAACAAGCTCCAAGAGCCTGGTATGAAAGGCTTTTAAAGTTCCTACCGAAAAATGATTTCAAAAGAGGAAAAGTAGACAAAACTCTTTTTCTTAAATCTAGAGGAACTGATTTGTTAGTTGTACAGATCTATGTAGATGATATTATATTTGGTGCTACTAACAATGATTTGTGCAAGTACTTTTCTGAGCTAATGGGTGGTGAATTTGAGATGAGCATGATGGGTAAATTAAATTTCTTCCTTGGACTTCAAATAAAGCAAACAGCTGAAGGAATAATGATTCACCAACAGAAGTATGTCAAGGAACTTCTGAAGAAGTACAACATGGAGAATGCCAAGACAAATCATACACCTATGGGAACATCAACAAGACTTGATGAGGATCCACAAGGAACAAGTGTGGATCAAACCACTTACAGAGGTATGATTGGTTCATTGCTATATCTAACAGCCAGTAGGCCTGACATTTCTTTTAGTGTTGGATTGTGTGCTAGATTTCAGTCTAACCCTAAAGAATCACATCTAACGGCTGTTAAGAGAATTCTAAGATACCTCAAAGGAACATATGACCTTTTATGCTTAGAGGATTCACAGATGCTGACTATGCAGGTGACCTAGTAAATAGGAAAAGCACCTCAAGTATGGTTCAGTTCCTTGGCTCTTGTCTAGTTTCTTGGGGTTCCAAGAAACAAAATATTGTTGCATTGTCTACTGCAGAGGCTGAGTATGTAGCAGCAGCTGCTTTTTGCTCTCAAGTCCTCTAGATCAAACAACTGTTGCGTGACTTTGGTATTAAATTTAATTGCATTACTATCTACTGTGATAACACTAGTGCAATTTGTAAATCTAAAGATCCAGTCCATCATTCAAGAGTTAAGCATATTCATATAAGGCATCATTTCCTTAAGGATAATGTTGAAAAGGGTTTAATTAAATTAGATTTCTGCCAAACTGACAATCAAATTGCAGATATATTGACTAAACCCTTGAATAGAGAAAGGCATGAGAAGATGAGAATGGAACTTGGGATGATTAAGTTATACTGAGAAAAATGCATCAAGTTCCCTCAGGTATGAAACTCAAACTAACGTGCTTAAACTATTGTATACTGTGCACAAGTGTTATATGTTTAATTACATAGTTAAGACAGGTTGTGAGCAGGAGTAATGTTTACTAAGGGCATGTAAATTTGAGAGTAATAGAATATGAAAAGTCCAAAATTGGTTGCATGAGCCTTGTTGATTTGTTCCGTGTATCAAGTTCCATTTGCAAGTGTTCTTTATTGATAATATTCAAAAGATAAAATTGTTGTGTTTATCTATCTTTCAAAATTCAAAATTCTTTTTATCTAAACACAAAATTCGGATGAATGCATCTAATTTCATCATTATCTTTTATTCAAAAAGTAGCCCACTTACACTACTCTCTTGAAACACGGTTTGCATTTCCCTAAGCAATAAATAGAAGTGTCAAATCAACTAAATTCTCTTCACCTCCCAAGCGACATCTCACTTATTCACTTCACCAAGTTACCTCCACCATAAAAGCAATGTCAGCCTCCTTAAAACTCACTCCACACAAAAATTACCTTCTCTCTCATCACTCCGATCAAAATTACTCTCCAATGTCTGTCTCACTAAAAACCCAAATTGAAGCCGAAACAAACACAAACCCTACCTAAGACAACACCATGGAAATCATCCCGAAAACACAAAATCCTGAAGCCTCCAAGCATGAATCTCCCACTGATTCTAGCACTTCTCGCAAAAGGAAAGCAGAAGACATGCAAGAAGAAATCGAGAACATTCAGGAGATGGGCGTCAACTATCGAGACAAGCCTGCTTCCATGAAGAGGCTGGAGAAGATCAGTGACCACTTTGTGACAGGTTTGGCACTTAATTTGCCTTGGTGTAGATCTGTTAAGCTCTATGAATTGCTAGATTTGTTTGAGGCTCAAAATTGGGTGAATTTGTTGAGTTAATGTTTTAATCGGAGTCTATATATTGATGCTGGATTTCTGTAAAAGCTTTAAGTAATCTAAAGGTGTAATTCGTTGTTGTGTGCTTAAGAAGGATATTGAGTTTGATGCTATGTATTTGGCTGAGTTGTTTGATGTGCCCAATACTGGTTATGATATTTACTTCAAAAATAATGTGATAAGGAACCCTCTTCATGATGCCAATATTGATGAAATAGTGGAGTATTTAGGTGGTGACCCTGAGGAAACCTACATAAACCACAATAACCTAACCCCTCTCGATAAAATCCTGTTAAAATTTGTGTTCAATGACATAATCCCTCGTTCTCAAAAGAGAGACAGTGCCAACAAGCTTGATTCTATCCTAATCTACTGCCTAGCCAAAAAGATCCAAATTAACTTTCCCTCCATCATGATCCAACACCTTTCCCAATGTGTTCCTAAGGGATGGAAGGTGGGATATGGTAACCTACTCACCTATGTATTTGAAAGATTTGGTATCTCATTGACTGTTGTTGAACCTCTGCCACTCAAAAACACTGAGTACATACAGCCTATATTCCTTGAAAACCATAAGTTAAGGGTTGTAGATGGGTGTTTTGATGCCGTGCAGGGGGAAAAGGAGAAAAGACCTAGGGAAGTGAGTGCACCATCTGAGGGGGAAGGTGAACGGATTGCTGCTGTGGTTAAAGGAGTTGTTCAGGAAATTCAGGAACAAGAGGAGGAAGAGGAAAAGCAGGTGGAAGAGGTCATTGAGACAGGGGAAGGAAGAAAAGGAAGAGCTTGAGGTTGATGACGAAAAAGGAGACCTCTGCCCCCATTTGCATTGATATCTCAAGGGTGCAAGAGGATTTGTAGAAAGTCACAAGCTCTCCTATTTCGGGCAAGTATGCATCTACAGGTACAGGTCTTGCAGCTTTCAGTTCCCCACCTAAGGTTCCCAGCGAAGATGTGAAGAAGATGAAGGAGATACTCCAGAAATTGCTGAAGGAACAAGAGCAGTCAAAGGTGAAGATGGAGGAACTGAAGAAGAGTGTGCTCAGTCTAGATGCTGCTGTGAAGGAACTGGTCACGAGCTCAGAACAGGGGAGACAGTCCACTGTGAAGGAGATAGTGTCTCAAATTAGCAAGAAGTTGGAGGATCATGCTGTTGATGATGACTAGAGCATTGCTTCTTAACCTACCTTTCTCTGCAGCCTTTTTATGTTGATGAAACTTACATTTTATCTGCTTTTGGGAACAGTTTTTTTGGTCTGTAATATTTTGGGTACTTCTTAAATTTCTTTTGGTAAACTTGCGAATTTGGTACATTTGGCCGATGTTTTAACTCGGTTTTGGATGATTATAATCTATGTTTCTTTTGCCTATATGCTTTGTGAATGTTTTCTCTCTATGCATGCTTCTTGTCTTAACACTAAACCACTAGATGGTGTTGTGTTATGGTATACTATACATGTGTGTGTTAGTTTTTGATAATGCCAAAAGGGGGAAAAGGATGCAAACTATCAAGGAAACTTAATCATATATGGTCTCTGTTCAAAATCTTCACAAGCTGCCTAATCTCTACAAGCAGGTATAATGTATATACAAGTTTTTTTAAGTTTATTAGTTTTTCCTTAAGTTATTCATTTATGCATTGTTTTTATTTCCTTAAACATTAGTTTCCATTCTGCATTGTATTTTGTTTTTGCATTTCCTTTCTTTAGGAATAAAATGGATTATCTCTGTTTCCTTGTAACTAAGTTTGGTTTGTTTTTCATCATCAAAAAGGGGGAATATTGTTGGACTTAATGATTTTGATGATGACACAACCTCACTTACTTACAAACTAATAAGTGCTTGATTGTTTAAGTGTGTACTCAGTTACAAAGACTAGGAGAATGAAGTGTCTTGTAAAAATACCATGAGGAACAAGAAGGCCAAAAGCAGAGCTAGCCATAAAGAAGAGTTCCCTCACAGGAACTGGTGCTTAAGAAATGACGACTGGAGAAGAGAAGGTTCCCTCAGGGAACAGAAGCTTCAAAGAAGAAGCCTCATCAGAGAAGAGAAGTTCCTCCCAAGGAACAGAAGCCTTGGAGTAGAAGCTTCATCAGAGAACATGAAGACTAAATATATTTTTATATTTTAAGATTTATGTAAGTATAAGATATTAAAAGGAACTCGAAAAATCTGTGTGGAATTGGTGTAAAAGATAAAATATGTGCATGCTAGTTTTTAGGAAAACAATTATCATTTAAACGTTTATATTTTTCTAAAATTAAAAAGATTTTATTTCATTCCTTATTTTGATTTTTGAAAATATCTTTAGAAAATAAAATCTCCCACGTTTTTCTAAAAGCTTGCGGCCTACTCCTCCATGATTTTCTTCAAGTCATGGTCGTGCACATTAAGGAGTTCATGTTTCCTTAATTTTAGAAACATGATCTTCTTAGTGGGTTGGAGTAGTGGCGCTGTAGACTTGATGCACAAAGAAGTTTTTCTTAAACGAATTTTGGTCTATAAATAGTTGTTTATTTCAGATGGAAAAACTCACCCTTGCTCACATAAGTTTTCAAGCTTCAAATCGAGTCAAGAGTCAATTCCACACAAGTTCATTAGAGTGTTCTTAATGTTATTATATTAGAGTTTGTTTTTGTTTCGGGTTGTAATTTGGGGAATGGGGAAGTTCGAGTGAACGTTTGTGTATGAGAAAGAGAAGTGAGAAAGAGAAGAGAAAGAGAAGAGAGAACTGAGAAGTGAGAAGAGAGAAAGAGAACAAAGAACAGAGAAGTTAGAAGAGAGAAAGAGAAGAGAAGAGTAACAAGTTGGGTGACTTGTTCCTCAGGATCTCAAGTTCGTAGAGGAGCTTGAGTTTGAGTCGTTAGCTTGTAATAGGATCATTTGCCCTATTATAGTGAAGATTCTTTTCCCAAAATCCCAAGTGGTCGTGGTTTTTCTCCTTATTAGGGCCAAGGAGTTTTCCACGTAAAATCTCTCATGCATTCTTTAGTTCCTTTAGTTAAAACCTTACCGTTTGAAGGGAAGGCGCGAGTGGATGGGACACCGCGAGTTAAAAACTCGCTTCCATGGTTTGGTGAATTCAACATTCTCAGATGTACCCTTTGTTGCACAGAGCGTTCAATCAAGTAGATGGAGCATGAATTCCCAGAGGGTTATGGCCATATGTAGAACACATATGGGTTTCAAAAAAGTGAGAAAAACTCAATCAGGAAGTAGGATCGAGCAAACAGTGCTAAAAACTGGTCAAACTTAGAACGCGTATTTCTGGCTCGGTATTGGAAGAACTTGGCGCCAGCAAACAGAGGCTGGCACCGCAATTTGGCTTTGGCGCATGGCGCCAGAGTCAAATCCTCGAGGCTAGACTCTGTTTTCTGACGCTAGTTCCTACATGTCTCAGCAGCTTTCTATGCTCGATAAAATTTTCCAGTTTCGCGCAACATAATTTCGATCCTAGTTGTGAAAGATATTCCTCAAATTTTCTACGTGTAAAAATCTTATGTTTTTAACTCATTATGGATGGCCTTTCCAATGAGATCTTTTTTATGCATATGACAATATTGTTATTCAAAATTACGCACATGAAATACTTAGAACTTTTCGAGTCTCATCCACTCATTCTAAAATGGCTCTAAAGAGCCAAAAACACTACTAATTATGACCAAGGGACGGGGGTAAAATATTATATAAAATAGACACATCAAACTCCCCCAAGCCAAATCTTTGCTTGTCCCTAAGCAAAGATCTCATCAATGAATAAATAAATATGCTTCACCCCAAAACGTAAAAATCAAGCACAAATAATTCAAGGTAAATCCAATAAACATGCTTCAAAATCAACAAATCAAATCCATCCAATTACCCTCTTCCCTAACAATTGTCAAATAGAGCAAACCACAAGAGCATATAGAATTCAAGACTAGTGCTCACACACTCAACTCTCATTTGTGTGGCGAGTAAAAGATGTACTCGATCGCTCTCCATCCAACCCCTTTATGTGAACAATGCCCTCCCAACTCACACTCTCATGTGTATAAAAAGATGTATGCTCAACCTACTAGTCAACTCGAAATATGTCAAATCATAACTTGCATTGATAAACAAAACTTTCACATTCATACAACTCTATGCACAAAGGTCGGAAGGTCTTTAAAGCTTGTAATGTAAGGCTAGGGTAAAGGGTAGGAATAATTTGGGAATAAGTGAGAGAAAAGCTATGCTTAAGGGAGCAAATCCTAATAAAACCCATGATCAAAATAAATAATGATCAACATCTCCTACTGTAGGGATCAGATTTCAAGCGTTAACCCCAAGCTTGAACCCCACTGTGATCATACACTAAAGTACGGTGGCGTCCAAAAGGGAAGAAGATAGAGCAAAAGAGTCGCCAACAAGTTTTTTAGGAACTTGTAAACCGTTCACGAGGTGAAGGTTACACCCCTTAACGATCCAATAGATCGTCAACTCCATAAGGTCTAGAACCAAATAAGGGTTCGGGGATGAAGGTACAAATCCAACCTAAAAGAGATTGAACCTGCCCTAATAATAGGCCTCTACTTTATTCTGATCAATAAGTTTAACCCTAAACCTGTTTAATCTATGTTGGTTGAATATTAATGCACAAATAAATCTATTATTGGCGATCACTTGAATTATAATCATATTAACCCTAACAAGATTATTAAATATCTTATTAAGTGTGATTACAAGTACAAATTCCCTTTAAACATGCAATAAAAGACGTGATCAAGCAATAAATATAAATATCAAGCAACATAATAATAAATCATAAATAATCATAATAATAATTATCATCAAAATAATAATAATAATAATTTTCATAATCATCATAAATTATAACAATTATAATCATAATCATGTTCATGTTAATATTAAAGCATAATAAAAATAGCAAGATCCTAGGCATGATACTAACAAGATTAATAACAAATCCTAGCATGTCACTAAGCAATAAAAATCAAATCTTTAACCCTAACATGATACTAACAATCATAAATATTAGGAAGAACATAGGAAGCATCGTAACAATCATATTTAATATTAAAATTACCCTAGACATGATACTAGGAATATCATAATAACAATATAAACATGATTTCTACATCATAATATCAATAAATCAATTAAAGCACTTACTTTGGTGCCTCGTACCTCTTTCTAATTACAAAATACACATGTTAGTAACTTCAAGGAAAATAATAAACCAAACAATTAAATTAAATAATTGAAATAGAGATTTGGAACCAAGCCCTCAAAACTTAAACTTTCACGTCTAGGGCGAAGACAACTTCGAATATGGCTAGGTGTTTCTAGATCTTGTGAATGCGGAATTTTGTATGTAAAAGCAAGTTTAGAAGAGAGAGAAAGATGAAGAGATGAATGAATTAAGAGAGAATTAGAGAATTAATGATTGCGAATGAAAACTGATTGGTGATGAGAATTCGTGTGAATTGGTTGTTGAAAACGGAGTTTTTAATATGTTATTTATAGAGAAATCAGCCAAAAAGATAAAATAAACAAAACAGAGTCTGACCTAGAAAAAACAGAGCTGGCGCAAACCCTGGCTAACTAGCGCCAGGCACCAACACTAGCGCCAGGCACCAATGGCTAGCGCCAGGCGCCAATGCCTAGAGTCAGGCGCCAAGCCTGTTTTTAACGCGCTTTCGAAAATCAAATAAGTTTGCCGTACTGGAGGATAAAATCATATAATTTCCTCGAAAGTGCTATTTGATTTCAATTAAAACTCTGAAAAGTCAACAAAAGTCAATTTATCAATGCTAATTGAATTAGGAATGAAAAGAACCTTCTAGAAGAATCTAGAAGACTAAAACCATTCCTAATTGCATTAGGAATGATAAATCATATTAGGCCCTCCCCTAGATCATTGGGCCGCATATAAAGCTCAAACCGGGCCCAGTTTAGTAAATCGGCCATAATTTCCTCAATATTCATCGGAATTGGGCTTATAATATATCGTTGGAAAGGTCTTGTCAAGCCCCATCTAACTACACTACTATTGGACCCATATCATGGACCTCTCAAACTAGATTGGCTGCTTTCTTAAAATAAGTTTTCAAAAATAGAAAGAAGAGAAAAGAATTAAAACTATCCGCAATACTAGACTTTCCACACTTTCGCTTCATTCGATTATGATTCGACGTGAAAGGTACTCATCACCGGGTTTGGTTTTGGGGAGACACATTTGGGTGTCTGCACCTACATAACCAACTCTACCAAAAATTCACCAAATAACTCCAATCATATCAGATAATTTCCAACACTTACAATTTCACTCCTAAAATATAATAATGTAAAACTTGAGTGAATAAACAAACTTTACTAACAAACATGATAATTTTCATCGAAACTCAACTTCTAAAATTTTTTCTTTCTTTTGATCAACCTCCAACTAGAACATTTGAACATTAATTAAACAATTTTTTTCTTTTGCTCTTTTTTTTTCTATTGAAGTTCACTTTTTTTTTTTTTTTTAACTTCTCTTTTTTTTCATAACATCATACTTTATTTTTTCAAGAAGATATAACTTCCAAACTCATCAAAAATAAACATGATCAAAAACTAAATAACTTCTCAAAACCCACCCAAATTGTGCAAATAATAAGCACACTACAAACTCCCTCACCTCACTCACTAATAGCTCCCCCAAGCCAAGCTTGGGACTAGTAACCAATGGGGTAAAATAGGCTTGTAATGTGGCTAATAAACAACAAAAAGTCAAGGAAACAACATGGGTAGCAAGAAGGGAACAAATGTATCTACAATCATCTGGAGGCTACCTAAAAGAATGAACGCCTTCATCCTCCTTAATGTTCATTGTAATGAGTCGTATAAATATTACTTATAGTTGCAAATCAATACTCAAATTCATTGACACACCAGGAACTAAAACATATTCCTAACCAAATCAACTACTCAAGAACTATATTCAAGAATAGTTGGCCAAAATTGACACATGTTAAGGTTTCAAGGCAATCAAACATCAAATCATGATCAACAAATCCACAATATTTATCACCATATACCAAGAATTAAAACAAATTTTCTCAAGTAAAGGGCACAGAGAAGCATGATTTATGATTCATTGGAACGTATTTTTGAATTTTTTTTATTTTTTAATTATTTTTGTATTTTTCATATATAAGAAAGCAATAAAACTAACCTAGAAAGCAATAAATCTAACCTAAGAAAACACACCAAAACAAAAGAAAAGAGAAAAAGAAAGATACCAAATCCAAAATCTTCTCCAAGCCATAATTAGACAATGTCCTCATTGGCTCGAGAACTAGCCAAGCATAGCTAGTCCTGATCATCCTCATCCATAGAGCCGAACCTTGCACCTCCACTGCCACCTGCACCACATGCACCAGAAGAGCTACCACCAAAATAATCAGCATGAAAACTCCCCCCCGCCGGTCCCCCGAAAGGAATGTCCTGGCCGTACCCATGGAAGGCAGAATAGTCAGTATAAATGCCAGGGGCAGTGGGATCCCTATCGTATCCCTAGGGTGGAGGCTGAAACCAGTCAGGGTAAATAGCATCGTCAGGAATGTTGCCCCGACGAGCATAATCATCGTACATAGGGTAGAGAGCTCTACCCTGGTTCCTCTCTTCAGGTACCCCAACCTATGGTCTATGGAGCCTACCATCCTCCTAAGGTTAGTGTGGGAATGCTCGATACGGCCTAAAGCCTTACCTATACTCTGAAGGTCCCAAACTGTGTCAGACTCAACATGGGGGACGGAGTGAGACATGCGAGGTGGAGAAAACGCTACCTCGGGCCGAGGCTGGGTGGTGGAACTGGTGGTGGTACTGGTGGTGCTTGCCCCCCTAGTGTTGGCAACTAAAAGGTCATACGTGTAGGATGGTTGTCCGGGGGGAAAAGCGGTCAAGTCAGGACTAGGTAGGGGAAAGTGTGCAAAGGTTTGCTCGATCCCACTCCTAATACACCAGTGGGGTGTCTCTTCATTGTCCACTTGTACCCACCCCAACTCCTCAAAATACCAGGAAGTCATATAGGTATCTGGTCCACAGTTGGTCAGTTGGTGGGGTCCACCCTCAACAAAAAGCCTTTTTCACTGCTATTCTAGTGATAAGGCCTCCTATACGAATGGGGGTGCGAGACTAGGTACTGGCTGTGGCATGTCTGCTCAAATGGTGGATAATGTACCTACCCATGTTCAGTTTCCCAAACCCAAACACATAGTGTCCTATAACAACTAGTTCATTGGTTTGGGCGTTATGGGGCTCGTTCCTACCTAAAAAACACAAACCCGCAAATCTTTGCCAGATTTTTGGGATAGGGTGATGGATAGGTTTGGTACTAGCATGTTGGGGGTCGGGGGTAGGAAAACCAGTCAGAGCATAATAAATGTCACCCATTTTATATTCAGCATGCCATTGGTATGGTAATTCAGAATTCAATTCAAACAATTTACAAAATTCCACATAAGTTAAACTAATATTTCTATTGTTCAACCTAAATAATAAATTCGGTCCATTTCTACTATTTACAAATTTCAAAGAAGACAAGAATTCACAAGTTAATTCACGGTATGTAGGATAATGCATATCAACAAATTTTCTCATTCCTATGTCATTCAAAAATCGTTTCACAAAATCATACAAACCATAAGTTTCTAAAGTAGGGCGGTGTAAACACCGTGAAGGAATTACCTCGCGCCCGGCTATGTATTCTAGCCTCTCCTTTTGCTCTTGGCTAGCAATACGGATCGTTGGCCAGTAGGATAGTTGTAAATCTGGATCATACTCCTCCCTCGAGCTAGAACTCCTACCAAAAATAGATCGAGCCCTCTTTGAAGCCATAGTATAAAATGGGTATGAAAATAAATTTGAATGGAATTGAAAATTTTTATATAGGATTATAGAGGATGAAGAGAGGATTAAGAATATGTAAAAAAATATTTGGATTTGGGTGAGAAACGGAGAAGAAAACTTAGAGAGAAGGTAGAGGTTTTAAGTTTTTAGAGAGAGAAAGTTATGGAGGAAAGAGAGTAAATTAGAAAAGAACGAAGAAAGAAGATGAAGAAGAAGGTCGGTCATGTCGCGCTCGGTCGGGCGGGTGTTCGCCCGATCGGGCGATTTGATTTAATTTTCTGCTATGCTCTCGCGCCCGGTCGGGCGGTACTTCACCCGATCGGGCGATCTAAATACCCGATTTCATCTACTCTCGCGCCCGGTCAAGCGCCCTTCGCCCGATCGGGCGATCTGATGCTGAAATTTTTGCCTCTTCTCGCGCCCGGTCGGGCGAGATTCGCCCGATCGGGTGATCGAAGATGTCCGTAAACGTCAATTTTCGCGCCCGGTCGGGCGAAAACACTCGATTTTTAAACCAAACTCTCGCGCCTTTCAGGCGAGCTTCGCCCGGTCGGGCCCGAGGCTATTTGACGAATTACTTTCTTCTTTTCTTCAATTTTTGGCTAACTCTTTTCCTTCAAAACTGTACAAAAACTCATAAAACTCATTAAATTCCCTCATCTCCCCTCTCATAAGAAAAAGAAAGAAAAACTATTCCAAAAAAGCATTAAAATACGGGTTGCCTCCCGCAAAGCGCTGGTTTATCTAGGTCTCGCACGACCTTCTTACCAAGTTTAAGAACTAGGACCCTTGGCCTAACACTTGGTCGGGCGGTTTCTCACCCGGTCGAGCTGTGTTTTGGCTACGACGCGGCTTCCTGACATACCCTGTGGGATGCCAATTCACCTTATCTGGTGGATCCTCCTTGACTTGGATTGGGGGTTCTTCAATGCTACGCACTAAAGATCCCTCTTTGATCAAGGGTTGCTTCAAATTGTCATTGCATTTAGCACTTGCAAATCGATCTGTCTGAACACTCACCGTAGGCTCTATTTCCACAACTTGCTTGATTGATTCCATCTTTTCGTCCTCAAAACCAAGACCGACAATGTAGAGGGCTCTTTCTATCGCATCAACTTCCTTCTGCCATTTGTCTATCTCATCTGAAAGGGATGCAACACAAGATACCGCCTCCAAGGGATCTTTTTCAAGAGCTTGGGGCTTGTTAGAATAATTATGAACCACATTAACACTAAAGCACTTCTCCTCTGTCATGGGGCTTTTAGGAGTATTATTAAGATTAAAAACAATTTTATCGTCCCCTACTGATAGTGTTAATTTACCACTTCTCACATCTATAATTGCTCCTGCAATGTTAAGGAATGGTCTACCCAAAATGATTGGGGTTTGCATATCCTCAGCCATATCAAGATAAACAAAATCAATAGGTATATAAAATTTACCTACTCTAACGGGAACATCCTCTAAAACACCTAAGGGGTATTTGAAATAACGGTCGGCCATTTGTAGAGTAATATTAATAGATTTTAATTTACCCATATTCAACTTGGAACACACGGATAATGGCATAACACTAACGCTAGCACCCAAATCACACAATGCATTATCAATCATCAGATTACCAATATGACAAGGGATAGAGAAGCTACCCGGATCTTTTAATTTAGGTGGAGATTTATTTTGAAGTACGACACTACACTCTATAGTTAAAGCTACTGTCTCTACCTCACTGATAGACCTTTTTCTTGTCCATATTTCTTTCATAAATTTTTCATATGCAGGAATTTTTGTGATTAATTCAGTGAAGGGAACTGTTACCTTCAAATCTTTTGCCATCTCCAGAAACTTACCAAACTACTTATCC
The DNA here is from genome assembly GCF_001683475.1 of Chenopodium quinoa. Taxonomy (NCBI): domain Eukaryota; kingdom Viridiplantae; phylum Streptophyta; class Magnoliopsida; order Caryophyllales; family Amaranthaceae; genus Chenopodium; species Chenopodium quinoa. The sequence goes on along the minus strand of NW_018743516.1, from coordinate 545,710 downwards.
AAATTTGTTTTCAATTGACAATTGGGGAATGGAAGTTTGATAACTGGATTTGGAGCATTATTGCTCTTACCTGGAGTGGCCACCTTCCCTGGGGTTGTACCCTGCAATGTAGAATAAGATATATTAGTACTATGCTTTAGCCTTGCAGGGCTATTAGCTACATTGTCTGGTTTAACGGAATCAAGATTAGCATTATTTATTAAAACAGGTTCATCAACTCTAGGCATAGGGGGCCCTTCATAGTTTGAACCACTCCTTAAAGGAATTGCATAGGCTTGATCTGTAGGCCTGGTCGGCTGTGCTGGCAGAGCTCCCTGCTGGCGGGCTTGTAGAGTAGCGGAAAGTTGTGCAATTTGATTATCTACAATTTTATTATGTGCTAGAATTGAATCAATTTGTGCATCTCTACTCTCCATGTGCTTCTGCATATTAACCAGCATCGCTCTAATTTCTACCAAAGCAGGGTCGGAAGATGAGGAGGGTTGTTGTGGTTGGTTCTTCTGGCCAGCATTGGGACGGTAATATTTCTGCTGTTGTTGTGGCGCCTGTGGTTCTTGTGGTGGTGGATTTTGAACATTAGTACTCCGGTAGGAAAGGTACAGATGATTCCGGTACCCATAATTGTAGGTGTTGGAGTATGGGTTATTCTGCCTATAAGCTTGAAAGGCATTAACTTGCTCCACGGAACTCCTGCATTCTTGTTCCCAATGACCTAAAATCCCACAATTTTCACAGAAAAACTCATTAGCATTATTATTAATTACATAAACATTAGCTACATTAGCAGTGCTAAGGTTATCTAATTTTTGGCAAATAGAGGTTAATTGAGCTTGCAAAAAGGATACGGAGTTAACACTATGCTTCCCCTTGTTAGAAAAGCCTCTAGGATTCCCATATTGGGAATTATGTATCGCCATATCTTCAATAACCTGACCTGTATCATCAACATTAAGATTCATAAACCTCCCACTAGCTGCAGAATCTAAAATTATCCTAGATGAATTTCCAATGCCATTGTAAAAGGCTTTGATTAACTGCCATTGTGTCAAATTATGGTGGGGGCATTCTCTTTGTAGGTCCTTGAACCTCTCCCAAGCCTCATATAAAGTTTCATCGGCTTCTTGGGCAAAGTTCTGAATTGCACTCCGTAGTACGGCTGTTCTCTCTGCAGGATAATACTTGTTATAAAAATTCAAAACAAGAGTTTCCCAGTCAGTTATACCAAGTGCAGTTCTATTTAATCCATTAAACCATAATTTGGCTTTTCCAGTTAAAGAAAAAGGAAAGAGAACCTCCCTGATTTGGTCTTGTGTGACCCCCGCTTGTTTGATGGTATTACAATACTGACAATAGTCTGCAATGTGAAGATTTGGGTCTTCACCCTTAGCTCCACTAAATTGCTTCCTCTCTATCATAGTTATAAATTGGGGTTTAATCTCAAATTGTACCCCATCGAGAGTCGCAGTGGGAGTAAGATGTGGAAAATCTGTAAGCTTTGGTTGTGAGTAGTCACTAAGATTCTTTGGAGCCGTCATCTCTGATTCTGGGTCTGATAATACCTCTGAATCGCTAGAACCAGTTGGAGGGTCCTGGTGATTATTATTATCACCAGAATCCGCCAGAATTTGCCTGTAAAGATTCTTGTGTCTATCGAAGGATCGTTCGATGTCAGGATCAAATGGGACGTACCCTGATCTGGAACACCTGGGCATAAACAAAAAAAAAAAAGCAAATATGAGACTTGCCTCAAAGAACTAACGTTCTCTGAGACAAAAAGAAATAACCAAGACTACAAAAATAAATAAGAAATAAAAATATAACCGTTTCCCCGGCAACGACGCCAAATTTTGACAGTGTAAAGTCGTATCCCCTAATCAAAAGTAATTTCTAAATCCTCTAAATAATGTAGATAGGGAAGTAGGGTCGAATCCACAGAGAAACGAGTCTTTCTATTCCTAAACAATTAATATAATCTAGATTATAAAGTAACCAATATGTAAATTTGGATATGAAACTAAACTACGAAGATTAAGAATAAGGAGAAAACAATTAATAAAAGGATCTAGGGCATAGGTTCACCAATAAATAATATTCCAGGGTAAAACATAATAATCAATCATCAATTCATACATTAATCAGATCATAAAGGGCTTTCTCTACGTATTACAATCACACAATTAATTTACCGGTATTAAATCTCATCTTTCGAATCTCGACTTAACCATTTATAAATTAACCTACCTATTGAAACTAGACCTAAACATTAATTCTCATCTGTCGAACCTCGAATCAATATTGTCAAACTCATGCATAAAAGATCTACGCAAATCTAGTCACAGAGCATTAATTCAATCATTAGGAAATTAATCTAGTATTGCAAATTAACAACAATAAATTACCCCTTCATATTATTTATGGATCCCCATAAACCCTAGAAATAGAACTAATCACTCATAATAAAAACTAAACTAATCAAAGTAATAAAGCAAGACATGATCAAAAGAATAAAATAAACAACTAGGATTAAGAGAAGAGAAATCGTTACCAAAATAAATCTAGAATTAAGAATCAAGTTAAGAACAAACTGTATGAGAGAGAAAACTAATCTAAAAGCTAATTAGAGAGAGAAAATCTAAGAAATAATTAAGAGAGAGTAAAGAAGAGTAAAGAAAGGTACTAAACTCGTTTTACGGAGAAGTATTTATACTTTGTAAGAATCCTAAACTAAAACAAACTTAAACGTCAAAAATTAACTCCTAATAATAACACGCGCCCGATCGGGCGCGCCTTTTCTCTATCAAGTATGTTTCTCGCGCCCGGCTGGGCGTGTCTTCGGGCGCCTTCCCTCGCCCGGCCGGGCGCCCCTCCAGGCGCCAGCCTCTTTGGCCGGGCGGCTCTCTTGGGCCACTATTTGGACTTCGATTGGGCTCCAATTCTTCGGGCCAATCTGGATTTCCTCTTCGGGTCTTAATTACTTGGTCCAAATGCCCCGATATCACATATACCGAGCCCTTAATCACCGGTTCGATGGCTCTAACCGGCCCTGGGCTATAAAAATTGGTCGTGCTTCTCCAATGCTCGTAATTGCTCCATAATATCTCGGGAAAATGCTCCAAAAGTGCAAATCCCTGCAAAAGTCAACCAAATCAACGAAAACAGTAGAAAACACCAATTAGTAATAAAAATGGCTCTAAAAAGCTAAAAACACTACTAATTATGACCAAGGGACGAGGGTAAAATACTATATAAAATAGACACATCAACTTCAAAGTCCACATCCAGGTAGAGGAGCCCCCAGGCTATCTTCAGACGAGCTGCATTGTCCCGCTCGTTTCCCTCCATCAGCCGGGTCTGCTCGGCGATTTCATCTCCATGCTGGTTTCGCATGTTGACGATCTCCACCCCCAATCGGGCGAAGTCTACCCGGACCTCTGTATTCTCCTTGTTAGCGTCTTCTAATGCCTTGAGTTTAGCCTTAGCATCCTTCAGTTTTTTTATCATGGTCATTAGCCCGGCTGGTAGCTTCATCATTCGCAGCCGTCAAGCTCCGGATCAGCTCCTCTTGTTTCAACTCTACTACTTTAATCTCTAAATCACACATATAATTAGCATATTCAGCAGAGTTGAGGTTTTCAAGGGCCCTCTATTTGGCGTCATTTACCTCTTCTTGCTTCCGCCTGAAGGGGCCTCGGAGCCCATCCACCCTCAGCATTACCTGAGAAAAGGGCAGTCGGATTATGAAATACTTGGTAAAGAATGAAGAAAAATATCAGAATTAAGTTGAAGATTCTTTTACCTTAGCCAGTTGGCCCATTATCCTGTCGAAGTCCACCACCTGCAGATCAGGTATGAAATTTTTCTCCGACCAGGTGAGGGTCCTCACCATCCGTTTGGCGAACCCAACAAGATTCGGCTCGTCGGATGTAAGATCTGCACCAAAAGAAGTAGAAGTACTTGGTGAGAAGGATGCAGCATTGTAGGCGTCGCTCGAAGTGCGCCTACGTTAAAGCATGTTGTAAATATGCTTGGCACTCATAGGAAGTGAGAATTGACATATAAGATTAGGTACAAAGAAAATTAGGGAGCCGCCAACAAGTTTTTAAGGAACTTGTAAACCGTTCACGGATCATAAAAGGCAACCACGAATAAGGGACAACGATAGGCAACAATGATTGACCCGTGAAGGTTACACCCCATTGATAATCCATGAGATTACTAACTCCATATGGTTTGAAACTAGGAAAGGAGGATCGGGGATGATGGTACAAAGTGAGTCATGGAGTCACATTCGCCCGTATTGGCCTCTACTCGATTCTTATAGTGAAATGCATTCCTGCGATCTCAAAGGCATACAAACAGAGATTCAATTTTCTCCAAACTATTATTAAGCTAAATTGGTTTAATAGTAATGCAACATATAATTCTAAAATATTAGTGATCACTTGATTTAATAACAAGATTAAAAAGGAACCTAAATCGGTTTTCCAAATTATCTTATTTGGCGTGATTTTCAATTACATATTCCCTTTAAACATGTAATATTGTGATCATAAAAAAAATAGAATCAACATTAATATTGGAAGCAATTCAACAATAATTGTTAGTCAAATCAAATATAAAATTAACCTAATCATGATACTAGCAATATTAAAATAAAATAAGAGTAACTAAATTAATTAATTACTCACATTTCGCACGTTCCTATAAATTGCTACATCATGAATAAATTATTAGTAACTTCAATAAAAATATAAATCAAATGGAAATTAAATTAAATTAAATTAAATTAAAAGTAGAGTTGATTTGGTCCAAACCCTCAGTTCATTCTACCTTTCACGCCTTGGTTTAAATATAGAACTTCCGGTATTGTATGGACTCCTTGTTGGAGTGCTTAAGGGAAGAATGGTATAATTAGAAATATAAATTTAAGGCTTAGAATAAGAGAGAGAGAGAGAAGAATTTGATGATCAAGCTTGTTGATCATTGAAAAAGGGGAGATATGTGTAGACACCCATTTGTGTCTCCCCAAAACCAAACCCGGTGATGAGTTCCTTTCACGTCGAATCATAATCGAATGAAACGAAAGTGTGGAAAGGTCTAGTGTTGCGGAAAGTTTTAATTCTTTTCTCTTCTCTCTGTTTTTGAAAACTTTTTTATTAAAAACAGCCAATCCAGTTTGGTTGGTCCATGACATAGGTCCAATAGTAGTGTACTTGGATGGGGCTTGCAAAGACCTTTCCAACGATATATTATAAGCCCAATTCCAATGAATATTGAGGAAATTATGGCCAATTTACCAAACTGCGCCCGGTTTGAGCTTTATGTACGGCCCAATGATCTAGGGGAGGGCCTAATATGATTTATCATTCCTAATGTAATTAGGAATGGTTTTAGTCTTCTAGAACATTCTAGAAGGTCTTATCATTCTTAATTCAATTAGGATTCTTCAGAGTTTTAATTAGATCAAATAGCATTTTCGACTGAAATTATATTATTTTATCTTCCAGTACGGGAAATTTATCAGATTTTCAAAAACGCGTTGAAATCCAATTTGGTGTTCAACCCCAGGCCTTGGCGCCTGGAATCAGGATTGGCGCCAGACGCCAGCCATTGGCGCCTGGCGCTAGCCACTAGTCCTGGCGCCAATGAGCCAGGGTTGGCGCCAAGGTGGTTTTGTGGTCTTCAGACTCTGTTTTGATAAATTATCTTTTTTGGCTGATTTTCTCTATAAATATCGTATCAAAACTCCGGTTTCATTCATCAACAATCACTTTATCAATTACCAATAATCAACTCTCTTCATTCACAATTTATTCATCAATTAACATTCATCTCTTTTCATCAACTTTCATCAACATTCATTCTTTCTTTTCTATACTTTGCTTTTTTTATACAAAATTCCGCATTCACAAGATCTAGAAACACCTAGCCATATTCGAAGTTGCCTTCGCCCTAGACGTGAAAGGTTTTAATTTCTGAGGGTTTGGTCCCAAATCTCTATTTCAATTATTTAATTTAATTGTTTTGATTATTATTTTCCTTGAAGTTACTAACGCGTGTATTTTGTAATTAGAAAGAGGTACGAGGCATCCAAGTAAGTACTTGAATAGATTAATTGATATTATGATGTAGAAATCATGCTTAGATTGTTATTATGATATTCCTAGTATCATGTCTAGGGTATTTTTAATATTAAGTATGATTGTTATGATGCTTCCTATATTCTTCCTAATATTTATTATCGTTATTAATGATGATTATTTATTATGTTGCTTGATATTTATTATTCTTTATTGCTTGATCACACCTTTTATTGCATGTTAAAGGGAATTGGTACTTGCAATCACGCTTAATAAGATAATTAATAATCTTGTTAGGGTTAACTTTGATTATATTTCAAGTGATCGCCAATAATAATTTGTTTGTGCATTAAATTCAACCAACATAGATAAATAGGTTTAGGGTTAATCTATTGATTGCATGTTAGTCAGAAAGCGCACATGAATATGATCAGAATAAAGTAGAGGCCTATTATTAGGGCAGGTTCAATCTCTTTTAGGTTGGATTTGTACCATCATCCCCGAACCCTTATTTGGTTCATGACCTTATGGAGTTGACGATCTCTTGGATCGTTAAGGGGTGTAACCTTCATCCTATGAACGGTTTACAACTTCCTTAAAAACTTGTTGGCGACTCTTTTGCTCTATCTTCTTCCCTTTTGGACGCCACCGTACTTTAGTGTATGATCACAGTGGGGTTCAAGCTAGTGGGATTTTAAAGGCTTGAAACTATTCCCTACATTTTTTGGCGACTCCACTGGGGAGGATTTCTATTTTAATTCATGAACTTGTTTCGGCAATGATTTAGAATGAGTGGATGAGACTCGAAAAGTTCTAACTATTTCATGTGCGTAATTTTGATTAACATTATTGTCATATGCATAAAAAGGTTCTCATTGGAAAGACCATCCGTAATGAGTCAAAAACATAGGATTTTTACACGTAGGAAATTTGAGAAATGTCTTTCACAACTAGGACTGAAATAACACCGCGCGAAACTGGATGATTTTATTGAACACAGAAAGCTGCTGAGGCATGTGGGAAGTAGCGTCAGGGGCCAGAGCTTGGCGCCACACTTTTTGCCGTAGCGCCAGGCGCCAGTATTGGCACCAGGTTCTACAGTTAAAAGTTGGCGCCAGTCTCTGTTTGCTGGCGCCAATTTCCCCAATACCGAGCCAGAAATATGCGTTCTAATTTCGACCGGTTTTTCGTATTGTTTGCTCGATCCTACTTCCTGATTGAAGTTTTTCTCACTTTTCTGAAACCCATATGTGGTCTACATATGGACATAACCCTCTGGGAATTCATGCTCTATCTACCCGATTGAACGCTCCTGACAACAAAGGGTACATCTGAGAGGTTGAATTCACCAAACCATGGAAGTGAGTTTTTTCTAAAAACTCGCGGTGTCCTATCCACACGCGTTAACCCTTCACGGTTAGGCTTCTACGCGGTGCATCTGGACAATTAACCATGGACCCTGTTTGACTAAACCATATCCCCAACTTTAGAGAACTAGAGCCATGGTTAGGTTGCGAACTCATTGCATCATGTTGTGCCTACTTGACTAATTGTGCATTATTTGTTGTGCATATATATTCTATGTTCTCTTAACCGTTTATTGATTTGTGTTGAGATTATAATTAATGACTTAAAGAACTTTGCCTAATTAATTAATTAATTAATTAATTTGAGTCAATAAAGTTTTTTTTTTTCTTCTTTTAATCGGAATTGACCTAGTACGACTTTAGGCATACCCTAGTTGACTAATAATACCGAAAACAGTCCCAGACCGAGGCTCCAATATTGGTGCCAAAATCTGTGCTGTAGCGCCACTGTATGGTGTGTAGCGCCAGACATTTACTAAAAAGTCTGGCGCCAATCACCATATTGTGACGCCAGTCCTGTCGCTTGGCCGACAGTTCGGATTATTTGTCGAGTCATCACCTAATGTCTAATTAACCAGTTTGCTAATTAATTCGGTTATTTCCGTTGTCAATAACACCTTGTCAGGTCATTAATCGAGTCTTGGTCACATATTCTAGCCACATGGTCATGACACGAGTCTTAACATGTCACCTACACTCACTGGTCTTAGCACACACTTTGAGTACACATCACCATGACCATGTCTTAGGTCCATGCATGAGTCGGTCTTTCCGTCATTTGAGTTGGGGTACATTCTACTCCTAATTCTTCATATCCCTCCACCTCCATCTAAATCTTTCTTCACATTCTTCCATCTTTCTTCACCTCCTCCATCCATTGCATGTTGAATAAAGTTTGAGTCAAATAATTAACAATAAGTATCCCCAAATTCCTTTTCCACAGTACTTGGTCGAGGAGAGAAGGGCGATTAATCAAGGACAACCTCTTTATTCAAGTCTCGCTTTTTGATAAACCGATTCGTCAAAAGAGGAAGGCTAAGAAGATAATGGCAACTCAAGAAGAAGTCAATGAGCTTAGGAACCAATTGGTTACCATGACTGAAACACTGAAGCTACTCACCCTCAAAGTTGATGATCCCGTGAAGCAACAACGGATGGACCTCATGCAAGAAAGCTTGAGCAAGCTATCTAGTGACTACAAATTTCAGGGCATGAGTTCGCAAGGGGTCTCGGTGGACAAAGATCTTCTTCCGCATAAGTTCAACGCCACTGACATCCCTAAATTCAAGGCAACAGATAACCCTTACTTCCATCTAAGAGCTTTTGAAACTATAATGACCATTAAGGGTATCAATAAGAAGGATTTCCCCTCTCTGTTCCCACTATCTCTTGAAACCGTTTGCCAAACTGGTTCTTCTCCCTTGACAAGGAGAAATCCTCTACCAAGGAATGAATAGCAAACGCTTTCGTTGACAGGTACAAGTGCAATATCCAAGTTGAAACCGATCATAGACAACTTGAGATGCTAAGACAAAAAGAAAATGAAGGCTCTACTTCTTTCTTTAATAAGTGGAGGGAAACTTCCGCCAAGATGATTGAGGTCCCCACCGAAAAGGAATTTGTGAGGATGTTTATCAAGAATCTCCAAGAAAAGTATTCGAAGCACCTAAAATATCAACACAATTCGAATACTTTCAAGGCCGTTTATGACATCGGAATTGAAATCGAAGATGACCTTGCAAAGCAAAAAGCTACTAACAATAGTAACCACGGTGGCTGGAAAGGAAAGAAGAACGACAATCCTTCTTCTTCCGAAAACGCCCACTCTAGTAACAATGTTAGTACCTTTGATCTCAGTGAAGTTTTAGCCATAGATAACCAAAGATCTAAGAAGCAACTAAGGAAAGGCTTCACCCCCATTGGGATGAGCTACGATACTGCCTTCAATCGACTCCATTCCAAAGGAGTCATTACTCCCATTGGACCTATTCAAGATCCCGCACCTGAAAAGAGATTGCCTAGTTGGAATCCAGACGAACACTGCAAGTACCATCAAGGTAGGGGTCATACTACTGAGGAAGCTAAAGGAGGCTATCCAATATTTGATTGATAATAACAAGCTTCCCATGCCTCCAGTTAACAAGAAGACTGGGTGATGATGAAGCAAATGACACAAGACAAGAGGCGAGCTGCAACGACAAGATTTCGTGACCTCTTTTCTATTTCTTTTTCATCTTTTCTTTCCCCAATAAGTCTAGCATAGGAACCTTTTCTTTTCTGTTAGATTAATTTTGTAGATTTTTCCTTTTTCCCTTAATAAAATGAGCATTTAATTCCTTGCATATGATCACTTCATTATATTGCATTAAAAAAAATAATAAATAAATAAAAATAATAATAATAAAAAAATAATCCATGTCGAGCTAAGCACAAGGTATACCAATGATTTGAGACACCCCTTGTAGCCACATCATATCTCCTTTCGCCTTTCTAATTTACAATCCTTTCTTCATAAACCACTTTGAGCCTCGTCTAACGATAGACCCTTCTTTTTTCAACCTACATCTACCTAACCTTGGGATAGGATGGTGTGCAACTTATGCAATTCTAAAGAAAGCTTAAGCAAATTCAAATGAAAGCAATAGCAAAAAATAAGCAATAATAAAAAACGAAAACAAGTGTACAAAAGGGCAAGTGTTCCAATGTCTTTGATATGAAAATATCTTCGATAAGAACACGTCTTAGATTGCGTCTCTTATCGAGTGCTCGGTACCATGCCTGAGAAACATGAATGCCAAGTGAGTGATAGACCGCATGATCGGGATTGCCCACACTTATTAAAATAAAATAAATGCTAAAGAAAAAGAAAGATCTAAAAAAGAGTAGAAAACCTCAAGCATAAAAATATAAAGATTCGAAAGAGAGGTTGCACACCTTAGGGGCTTATCTAGGGTCTTGAGCCTTTATCCCCTTCTTCTTCAAACCTTTAGCCTAACCACGTTACAACCCTTAGAAAGACCTTTTTGAGGTATACACACTTGTGCGAGGTTCGGCTAGAGCTACGTTTGGCCTAATTCCTAACGGATACGTGGGCAACCTCACATCGAGGTGCGGCCGTAATAAACATGCATTCATATTCACATTCACACACGTGCACCAAGATCATATCAAGGGATCTCCAATGCTCATCCCTATTCATTTAGAGCTAGACTTGGGGGCTTGATCCCTACATCATTAGCTTACCTAGCCTAAGAGTCACCATTATTTGGCTCTTCTAACAATATATTTTTCCACACACTTAGCTCTTGCGGCCTAGCTTTAGTGTCACTATCACACACTGCACAGATACATGACCAAATATATTTCCCTTAGGCACCCTTTGTCATGAAATCTTAACACAACATTGAAGCATGCCTTGTCACATCACTCATCACTCATAATTGTCATTACATAGAAGTATGAAGTGCTTAGCCTCCGTGCCTAAGTTACCCAAATACTTTCATTATGAAGTCAACCATTGAGATAGCCTAGGATGGATTAATCCTTGAACCTTGAGAGATAGTATCGAATGACATTTGACTAAGCTCATTCAACATGCATCTTCAAACTTTTGATTTTCTTTTTCGCGTCTTTCTTTTTCGGGAGAAAGTCGGTACCCTCCACAAAAATGACGGAAAATTTTTGCTTTTTACATTTTCGAGTCGCACGATCACATTACAATGCACACACGAGTCATGTACACATTGAGTCATGTCGTGCCATATCACTTTGATTTGAGTCACACGTGTCATTTCACTTTGAGTCGAGTCAACCCCGAGTCGGTCAATCACATCGAGTCAAGCTTATACCTTGAGTCGTGTCAAGTCAATGAGTCAAGCAACGTTAAACCTTAGGTCAACCCTAAGATAATTAAAGAAATTGGCAAAGTTCTATAGTCAAAATAAATACAGGTGCAGCAGAACAGGGGAGACCCTATCACAGCGTTCGGCGACAGAATCAATTCTTGGCGCCAGAAATGTCTCAGCAACGACAGAGCTTGAAGCCTCTCAGAAAGGTGATTTCGACCTCATACAGCAATTTCGAGTTCCTTGGTACGCCAGTTAGCCCCTATAAGCAATTTGACATGATTAAGTGGTCGGTTTGATTACAATTGCAATAAGTGATCGACCTGATGAAAGATCGTCTCACTTAGCTTAAAGCGCCTAGGCATTGGCTCAAAAGCAGAAAAGGCACCGACGTATAGGTTCAAAGCAACGAAAGCGCCGACGTACAGGCAAAGTTCGAGCGAGCTTTAAAGATCGACAAGTGTTGGTCTTCGGTAATTTTCTTTGGAATATTATCGCAAAAACTGAGGATGACTTCAAGTAAAGTTATTTTCGACAGCGTTCGCTAAGATTGTGGAAGTTGTCACCAAAGATTTGAGAAGATAGCATGAGGTGGGCGGTCTTCGACGACATTCGCTAAGATTGTGGAGGTTGTCACCAAAGATTTGAGAAGATAGCACGAGATGGGCGGTCTTCGACGGCATTCGCTAAGATTGTGGAGGTTGTGACCAAAGATTTGAGAAGATAGCACGAGATGGGCGGTCTTCGACGGCATTCGCTAAGATTGTGGAGGTTGTCACCCGAGATTTGAGAAGATAGCACGAGATGGGCGGTCTTCGACGGCATTCGCTAAGATTGTGGAGGTTGTCACCCAAGATTTGAGAAGATAGCACGAGATGGGCAGTCTTCGACGACTTTTGCTATGATTGGAAAGGTTGTCACTATGATTCAAGAAAAAGGCTCAAGATGTAGCGACATTGATCGACGCCGTTCCCTAGATTGCGGAAGATCGTCAAAACAAACAGCAAGATGGCGTTCCCCAGATTTTGGAGAGTTGTCACAAACAATTGAGGATTGTTTCAAGGGAAGCAATTTTCGATAGTATTCCCTTGGACGTGGAATATTATCAATGCGGATGAGGATTGTTTCAAGAGAAATAATCTTTGGTGGTATTCCCTTGGACGTGGAATATTATCAATGCAGAGGAGGATAGTTTCGGGCGAAGCAATCTTCTAATTGGAAGCAGTTACGGGCGTAGCAGTTTTCAAGCGGGATGGCATTCTCTAGCTTGCAGGAGGTCATCAAAGCAAATCGTTTACTTTCAGAGACGTGTGCGCGACGGTGCAAGATACGCGTTTCTTAACTCTTCTATCTGTTTAACTAATGCTAGTTTTGCAGGTATCGGCTTTATAAGATTGATTTAGGATCGCAGAACGTTTTGAATCATTCTCCGTCCCTATCGTTACTTTGGCTTTCGTTTTCGAAACTTGCGTTTCTCCAAACTCAGTCAAAGTGGGGGCTTCTGTAGACACCCATTTGTGTCTCCCCAAAACCAAACCCGGTGATGAGTGCCTTTCACGTCGAATCATAATCGAATGAAACGAAAGTGTGGAAAGGTCTAGTGTTGCGGAAAGTTTTAATTCTTTTCTCTTCTCTCTGTTTTTGAAAACTTTATTTATGAAAAACAGCCAATCCAGTTTGGTTGGTCCATGACATAGGTCTAATAGTAGTGTACTTGGATGGGGCTTGCAAAGACCTTTCCAACGATATATTATAAGCCCAATTCCAATGAATATTGAGGAAATTATGGCCAATTTACCAAACTGCGCCCGGTTTGAGCTTTATGTACGGCCCAATGATCTAGGGGAGGGCCTAATATGATTTATCATTCCTAATGTAATTAGGAATGATTTTAGTCTTCTAGAACATTCTAGAAGGTCTTATCATTCTTAATTCAATTAGGATTCTTCAGAGTTTTAATTAGATCAAATAGCATTTTCGACTGAAATTATATTATTTTATCTTCCAGTACGGGAAATTTATCAGATTTTCGAAAACGCGTTGAAATCCAATTTGGCGTCCAACCCCAGGCCTTGGCGCCTGGAATCAGGATTGGCGCCAGACGCCAGCCATTGGCGCCTGGCGCTAGCCACTAGTCCTGGCGCCAGTGAGCCAGGGTTGGCGCCAAGGTGGTTTTGTGGTCTTCAGACTCTGTTTTGATAAATTATCTTTTTTGGCTGATTTCTTTATAAATATCGTATCAAAACTCCGGTTTCATTCATCAACAATCACTTTATCAATTACCAATAATCAACTCTCTTCATTCACAATTTATTCATCAATTAGCATTCATCTCTTTTCATCAACTTTCATCAACATTCATTCTTTCTTTTCTATACTTTGCTTTTTTAATACAAAATTCCGCATTCACAAGATCTAGAAAAACCTATCCATATTCGAAGTTGCCTTCGCCCTAGATGTGAAAGGTTTTAATTTCTGAGGGCTTGGTCCCAAATCTCTATTTCAATTATTTAATTTAATTGTTTTGATTATTATTTTCCTTGAAGTTACTAACGCGTGTATTTTGTAATTAGAAAGAGGTACGAGGCATCCAAGTAAGTACTTTAATAGATTAATTGATATTATGATGTAGAAATCATGCTTAGATTGTTATTATGATATTCCTAGTATCATGTCTAGGGTATTTTTAATATTAAGTATGATTGTTATGATGCTTCCTATATTCTTCCTAATATTTATTATCGTTATTAATGATGTTGATTATTTATTATGTTGCTTGATATTTATTATTCTTTATTGCTTGATCACACCTTTTATTGCATGTTAAAGGGAATTGGTACTTGCAATCACGCTTAATAAGATAATTAACAATCTTGTTAGGGTTAACTTTGATTATAATTCAAGTGATCGCCAATAATAATTTGTTTGTGCATTAAATTCAACCAACATAGATAAACAGGTTTAGGGTTAATCTATTGATTGCATGTTAGTCAGAAAGCGCACATGAATACGATCAGAATAAAGTAGAGGCCTATTATTAGGGCAGGTTCAATCTCTTTTAGGTTGGATTTGTACCATCATCCCCGAAACCTTATTTGGTTCATGACCTTATAGATTTGACGATCTCTTGGATCGTTAAGGGGTGTAACCTTCATCCTATGAACGGTTTACAAGTTCCTTAAAAACATGGTGGCGACTCTTTTGCTCTATCTTCTTCCCTTTTGGACGCCACCGTAATTTAGTGTATGATCACAGTGGGGTTCAAGCTAGTGGGATTTTAAAGGCTTGAAACTATTCCCTACAATATTACCACTATTTATAGAGAAAAAAGAAGGGTCGAAAAAATAAGATAAGATCCGTATTGAATCGGAATAAAACTCGATAGACTGCAGTTTTTGTTTTTATCATATCTTTTGATCCAGAAATCGGAATAAGATGAATAAGATATCGTTCGAAAGCTATTGAAGTCTACTTTCTAATCCAATTAGAATCAGATTAAAATATTTTGTAGAATAAAATATATTTCTGAAATAGTGAGACGGTGTCAGTTTTGGATAGAGTTTTGACATTTTATTCATATCTTTTCCGTTATAGCTCGGAATTGATATTATAATATATCATTGGAAAGATAATTTCAAGGGCTATCCAACTATATAAAATTTGGATAAAAACTATGAGTCACGAAAATAATATCTTTCTATCTTTGAATGTCTTCCAATTCGAATAAAATTAGGACTTTCAAAAAAAGAAAAGTTTTATTCAATTTCAAACTCTTTAATCTTATCTTTTCAAAAAGGATAATTAAGATATTTTAGAAACTTATATAAGTTTCTAATTAACCCTCATTGGTTAAGGAATTGGATTAAATCATTTGGACCCTCCACATGATCATTGGGTCTTAGGTAAGGTGGGCTTAGGTTCGGTTTGGGCTCAGTTTAATATTTTGGCCATAACTTATTGGTTATAACTTGGATTTGGGCTTATAATATATCATTGGAAAGATCTTCTAAATCCCCATACAACTATTCAATCATTGAACACAGATAATGGACCAAAATAAACAGGTTTAAACGTTTTTATAAAAAGGACACGAAATGAATGATTTTAAAGGACACGAAATGAATTATTTTGGGATTAAAGGCACGAAAAGAATTATTTTGGGATTAAAGGCACAAAAAGAGGAAAATAAGTGAAGGTTTGGGGAAATGGGCTAGGAATTGGGTTGGATTATGAAATGAAAATATGGATTTAATCACTCCGATGATTAAATACTAAATCCAACCAATAATGGCGGTGAAAGGTTATTCATCATCAAGTTTGATTTTGGGGAGACATTTTTAGGTGTCTACAAGCATAGTTGGCATTCATTCATTGCCGGCTGCTGACTGAACCCCCTGAGGGGTCTACCTTAGTCTTGACTCTCATGAAGTCAAGTGGCCAAGGTATTTCAATCTTGTCCTTACCTTGGGTCTCTAGATGGGGCTTAGGAGTCTCCAACTCCCCAGTTGTTGCCGCACCGGCTACAACATTAGGTGGCTTGCCACCCTTTGATACTGTAGAGGCATCCGGCGCATTCTTCTATGAGCGTTCTGAGCTTTCACTCAGAATTTTCATGGCAGAAGGAGATTTGCCTCCGGTCGTGGGACGATTCGGGTTGGCAGTAGAGGTTGACTGGGAGGGGTTCTTCCTGGCGGTCTTGACAGCCGGAGTCTTTTCTAGATCCTCCCCTTGCCTTTTGAAAAGCTTGGAGATAGAGCGTGGAACGATTTTAGCAGTATCCTGTAAATTAAGAGTTAAATGTTACCAGCCGGCAAAAACCTTTGCAAGAAATGTAAAGAAAAAACTTAAGTCAGGCGGTCTTACCCCGCCTTTATTGGCCTCTTTGGCCTCAATGGCTGCTCTCTTTGAGAGTGTGCTCTCCTTGCGCAGTAGCGCTGCTGACTTAGCCAAAGTTTTGGTTGGGTCAACCTTTTTCAAGGCGTCGACTGCAAGGAGAAAATAAAAGTTAGAAAAAATCAAAAACTTTGAAGTACAAACTAAAAACTACAGAAATGCCGAATGCAAGTGCATCTACCCTTGGGAAACATGGGGCTTAACCCACAGGCGGACAGAAAGCATTCATCTTTGAAGTAGTCCGGGTGGGGGATCCAATTTTTCTGAACAATGATGTGAGTCCCATTCCCGAAGGGTTCAGTAGTGGTTTCAAAGAAACCCGGTTCCATTATTTATTCCCGGGCCCTAGTAGAGAGGGCATTTCCATCCAAGAAGAACCGGTTCTTGATTATACCGGCGCAGGGTCCGGTTGTGTCTTAGGGTTGGTGAGGAGGTTAGGTAAAACTTGTCCTTCCACCCGGACCACTTGGACACCTTGTCCAAACTCATCAAATACTGGGGCAAGGTGGAAAAAGTGTACCATGCCCCGTGACCGCCTGGGGCCTTGCTCAAGTAATGCATATGAGTGAAGGCAGAGAAGCTGGGAGCTAAGTTCTGGAGCTCACAGGCGGCTATGTAGCTTAAAATATTCACCCATGAGTTGGGGGTGAGCTGCCAAACTCCCAGATCATACCCCTTTAGGATTTTCCTAATCTCGGTATGGAGAAGGAACCGGAGGCCGGCTTCTATTACAGCCTCGTATCAGACAAAATAGTTGTCTACATACTCTATTTTATCGTCCCAGACCATCACTGCGTCCCCAGGCAGAACGATAATATCCCACCCCTTTCCAAAGGGGTGCTTTTCCTTGAAAGCCCTGAAGCCACTCTTCAGCAGGGCTATGTCACCCGGAAGCATCCTAATTTTCTTAGGGTCTGGGTTGTTAGCAACTTTCGCCGGCTGCTGATAGTCATCTGCGAAATTATCTTGATCAGAGCCAGAAGCCTCGGTTCCCGATCTTTCAACGGCCTCAGCACCGCCGGATCCTTCCCCCGATCCATTAGAGGAGGAAGCCTCTTCACCGGCTACCTCGCGTACGCTCGAGCTTCTAGAAAAAGAGGGAGCCTCCTCATCAAAATTGCTGCTCCCCTCCAAATCCTCATATTTCCCATCCGGAATAACTTCGTCGGTAGGCACTTCCATAGTGTGCCGGCTCTTAGACTTTCTGGCCGTCTGTTTGACTCTGGCCATTGTGTCCTGCACAAACACAGAGAGGGAGGAATTCGGAGATGAGCACAGCACTTCCGACAGTCAAGAAAAGGCACCCCCTGTTCTAGACTCAGCCGTTCCGGGAGACCGGCTGAGTGTCCTAAGCAGTGCCGAGTGTATGGATTGAGAACTCATTTTATTTCTAAGACTATGTAAGCAGTTGACAAGCGCACTTTTAGGGCGCGCTTTAGAGCATATTTTAGGATGATTTTGGATGTATTTGGGGCCGCTTTGGCCGATTATTACCTTGTTATGCTTACGTTCCCCATATTACGTGCTTCACGGGTTTTCGGTTTGTTTTTGATGTGTTTTCAGGTAATATCAACCGAGTTTAATCGGATCCCGAGCCCTTGATGCGTAACCGAGCTAGCCTTGACCGGAGTCCGAGGAGTTAAGGAAGTTCAAGTGCCGTGCATTGATTACATAGCACAGGCAGCACGGCTGTGTTACCATAGGCACACCCGTGCTGGCCTATAAGCAAGCAACCCCATGCAAGGCAGCACGGCCGTGCAAGCCAATAGCACGGCCGTGTCAGTATCCACGCACCCGCACGGCCGTGCAGGCCATTAGCACGGCCGTGCCAGATGTTGCCCGTGCCCGTGTCAGCTTCAGTATGAGCCCCGTGCTAGAGAATATTCAGCACGACCGTGTCATTTTTAGCACGGCCGTGCCAGGAAGATGCACGGCCGTGCCATATATAGCACGGCCGTGCCAATTTGAAGAAGAAACCCGGTTTACTTACTGACAAGCTAGCACGGCCGTGCCAAATACACCACGGCCGTGCTGATCCAGGGTTAACTGCGCGCTTGACTTCTCCGAATTAGAAGACGTATATAAGGCCCGACTTTAAGAGGATTCAGAGACAGTTTTAGAGATAGTTTTTGAGAGCCTTTGTAGAGAGTTATTGGAGAACGTTCTTAGTATTAGAGATTCATTAGTTTTCTTAGAGAATTTCCTAGAGATTTTAGTTTTCTTGGATTGATTTGAAGCAAGATTTGCGAAGGTTCTTTGTATTATTCATTGACGACGGATATCAAAGTTCTGAACTTTTCCATTGATTCGCATCAATACAATTGGTATTATTCATTCTTGTTTATTAATCAAGCTTTATTATTCCTTAATCAGAATTCATGTTTATATCTATTATGCTTTTGGAATTCATTATTGCTTTGATTATGAATATGTGTGAGTAGTCTCCTAGCTAGGGTTTCGGGATGAAACCCGGCCTAGGTAATCTATGTAATTGAGGATTGATTTTGATAAACGGATTGTGATTAAATTGATTATATGCGATTGCATGTTAATTCATTATAATAGGAGTAGCTAACCTAGAATCTTGAATTTGATTGCATGATATCCTTGATTTGAACAAGAGATTGTGAATTGAGTATTTCATTATTGAATGTGGTTTGATTATGTATCGAGTAATGTTAAGTGCATGAGAAATCCAAGCTTAGTATTGCCCGTTGTCTTCCTATCACATGATATTGATCAGACATATAGTCTTTGCATATCCCGTTTGTCTCTTTGATTCCTTGTTGCGTAGTTACCGATGGTTTGGTGAATTCCCGTTCTCCCTAGTTTCTTAGTTTATTGATTTATTCCATCTTATTAGTATTATTTTAGAACACCATTTTCCATTGATTTCGAACTAGCTTAGGTTTAAGATTGATTTGCAATTACTCTCGTTCCTCGTGGACCGAACCTTTATTTGCCATTGTACTTGGTTATAGGGTGTTCGTATAAGTATTGTTTTGATTGAGAGTTAGATTGTAGCAACCGATTTAACCCTTGTCGAAATGGCGCCGTTGCCGGGGAACGGTGTTTGTTTATTGCTTTTTGATTTCTTGAGTCTAGTTCATCATAAAAAAAAGCACAAAAAGATTTTTCCCTTTTGGCTACACTTGTAGCCCTGCTATTTAATTGGTTTGGTTAGTGTGTATGCGCAGGTCTAAACAGAGAGAATTTATACCCTTCGATCTAGAAATCGAAAGAACTTTGAAGAGCAATCGTAAATCTCGATTGACGTCATCAAACTCTCAAGGAAAGGAACACAACACACATCAGGTTCCAATGGCAGACATACCGCGCCAACCCAATCGGCCAGCACCACGACCCCTTAAGGAGTTGGGAACTCCTGGGGCGTATAGAGCTTCAAGTGGGATTGCTCCACCCAATACTGAGGCCAATGATTTCGAGATCCGGCCGGCTATGATCACCCTCATCGAGAGAAGGCAGTTTAGTGGTGCCAAGCATGAGAGCCCTTTGGCTCATTTGAACGAATTTGAGAAGTACTGCAATACCATCAAGGTTAATGGGGTGAATCAAGAGTTCGTGAGATTGAAGCTTTTCCCCTTTTCACTTATTGGGAGAGCTCTCGAATGGTTAGAAAAGGAGGTGAAGCCGAACTCTCTACACACTTGGGATGATGTCACGACATCATTCTTGGGAAGATTTTATTCCCAAAAGAAGACGGCCGATGCTAGAGCTTTGATCTAGGGATTTCGGCAAAGGAGTGGGGAGTCAATCTACGAAGCCTGGGAAAGGTACAAGGAGTATCAAAGAGAGTGCCCACACCACGGAATCCCAACATATCAAGTTTTACAGATTTTCTATGGAGGATTGAGTCCTCAAGGGAAGACCAGTTTGGATGCGGGAGCAGGTGGCCCCATTATGAACAAAACCGAAGAAGAAGTCATTGATATCATAGAAGATGTGGTACGACACCACATGGATTGGCAAGATGGAGAGCGAGAGGCCATGAGCAAGAGTGGAGGAGCGGTCTATTCGGTAGACCATCTTAATGCAATCGGGAATTTGACATCGCAAATTGTAAATCTAGGTAAGGAAATGTCAATTATCAAAGAGAAGCTCAACGATCCACCGCATCAAAATCTTCCATCCTATTCTAAGGGAGCAGGTATGCACTCTAACTCTAATAATATGCCTGTTGGATGTATATTCTGTGAAAACTGTGGGTCTTATGACCATGATACCTCTGCCTGTAACGTAGATTCCCAATTTCAATCCAACTATAATGATGGTAATGAGTGTGATAATGAACAAGTCAATGCCTTGTCTTATGATAATAGACCTAGGAATGACAATAACAGATATTTACCACCTAATCAAAGAGGGAACAATTATAATCAACAGGGTAATAATTCTGACTACCAACAGCAAAACCAGTGGGGAAACAGGAACCAAAGGGACCAAAATCCCCAAGGGTCTTATAATCAACATGGTAATTTTGGTAATCAGAATAATTACCAACAAAATGCAGGTAATCAAGGGCAATATAATCAGAGCATGAATGCCAATAATAGGGGAAATTGGAATAACAATGGTAACTGAAACAACTTCCAAAATCAAAATCCCCAACAGTCTAATGCGCGTGGCTCCCGAGCCTCTAATGACAACTACAATGCTCAAGGACCATCGCAAAGGACTAGTTTGGAGGAGATGATGGAAGCACAAACCAAAATGTTCAACACTTTCATGGCCACCAGTGACAAAAATTTTAATGAAGTGATGACACATAATAAAATGCTTGAAACCCAGATTTCTCAGTTGGCTAGTGCTATAAAGGATGGGGTTGGAGTGTCAAAACTCCCACCTCAAGGTATTGACCCTAAAAACTCTGTAAATGCTATCACCACTAGGAGTGGAAAAGACATTGAGGGGGAGCGATGAAGTAGTACCCCCTAGGAGTCAATCTGTGACTACACCTACCACTGATACTGTTATAGAGAGTGAGGAGGAGAGGACCGGAGAGAATGATAAAACTGTAGAGGTCTTAAATGAAAAGGAAGTAACACAAGTCAAAGAGCCCAATCTATTGCAAAAACTTCCTTACC